>NC_142805.1:52452469-52701464 GCF_049724085.1 Artemia sp. Qi Xiang Cuo | reverse complement strand
TATGTGACAGGCAAAAGTATGGGATTATTTGGTCTCTGAAATATAGACATTAGTACAAGATTTTCATAAAATACAAAAGAGTACAGTTATGAAATATGTAATGAAAAACAAAAGGATCTTGACTTTAAAATAAAAATTACTGGCTTTCAAGATTGGAAACTTATATGAAAAAAAAACAAATTGTTTCAGAAACTACTACTACTACTAACAGCCCACAGCAGCCCCAAATATCACCCAAGAACAACACAGCTATGCACACTCCTTTTCTATCTCAATCAAGTAAAATATTTGGTGAGGATGGAAGGACATTTTTTTTTCTCAGAGATAGCAGCTGTTGGAAGTGGTGTGAAGAAGAATTGAGACAGTTTGTATATATCAGAGAAAAGCTTAAAATCTAAGCTATACATCAATATGGTTATTATTAAACTTATTTAATATCAATCACTTGAAATTATTAGTTTATTGACTTAGCTACATGGACCTCTTTTTGGAAATATTAATTATCCTATTTTGATGTATATGTCCTTTCGGTGTTTGAGTTTCATTTACATATGAACAGAAAGCTAACTTTCTTCTGATTCTAGAAATTTCACTTTTATTGTTTGATATTTATTCTATAAATCAAAAATACTAAATATAATTTTTTCTCTTCAATTGCATTTATGCTGACAAATTATTGGTTAAAATTATACCTGTATATTAGCACTACAGGTCCAGAGGACCTTAAAGCTCTGCCCAATCGGACAACGTTAAAGGGGGGCTGTGGTGGGTGGGTCTAAACTTCCGGCCCAGTTTACCCCATGAAGATAAAGTCGGAGGAGGATGAAATTTTGCAAGTTTCTTAGTTTGAGCTTGGGCTACAAAATGCGATTACCGCCGTCTCTCTGCGACCTCTAGGACCTGAAATCGCTTAACATTGTGGTGGGTCGCCTCTTTATAGAGGCACAAGTGTGCCTCCTTGATATACCGAACTGTCTATTGTGGACTTTCCGAAAGGTCTGACTTCTGTTTTATTTGTTTTGGAAATGTGGAAACAGACGTATTATTTTCCATGGAGTGTGTCTACAAAAGTTGCTGAAGTTTTTTTGAGTTTATGGGAACTGCAAAGTAAGAATTTTCTAAAATGTCTGATATTTGTTTCTGAAATGCCAAAACAGATGTGCAATTTTTGTATTTCCTCTCTTCAAGGAGTATCGCTAATAAAATATAAAAGTATCATAATATATAAAAGTATTATAATATATAAGTAAAATATAAAAATATAAAAGTAATAAAATATAATAAAATTTAAAAATATAAAATAAAATAATAAAAGTATCGCTAATAAAATATAAAAGTATCATAATATATAAAAGTATAAAAGTATTATAATATATAACTAAAATATAAAAATATTAAATATAATAAAATATAATAAAATATAAAAAGATAAAATATAAAATAATAAAATTATTGCTAATAAAATATAAAAGTATCATAATATTTAAAAGTATAAAAGTATTATAATATATAAGTAAAATATAAAAATATAAAATATAAAATAATAAAAGTATCGCTAATAAAAGCCTGGTATGTCTGAAACATTTTCAAGTTGCTAGAATTGTCTATTGCAAACTGTCGAAAAGGTCTGACTGTTGTTTGGATATTTGGAAACAGCTGTGTAGTATTGTTTTCCAAGAAGTGTATCATCAAGTACATAGTCTATAAAAGTTGTTGATTTTTTGAATATCTGGGACTGCGCTAGTGAGAGCTTTCTAAAATGGCAGGTAGATATATTTGCCTGAAATCCCGAAACAGATGTACAATTTGTCCTTTTTTTTTCTCCCTCTTCAAGGGGTGAGGTATGAGTAATAAAAATTCGGTATAAATGAGATTTATTCAAGTTACGACAACTGCCTATTGTGAACGTTCAAAGAGGTCTGTCTATCGTTTTATTTTGTTTAGAAACGTGGATGCATTTGTGGTGTGGTTTACCAAGAAGCGTCACCAAGTATAAATAGCCTATAGAAGTTGCTTAGGATTTTTTGAAGCTCTGGGTTCTCAGTTCTAGTTAGAACTTTCAAAAAAGCCCCTTTTTTTGTGAAAAACCGAAGCAGATATGCCGTAAGAAATGAATTCTAAGAAAAGATAGTTATATTCAATAAAAGTTGGGAATATTTCTATTGGAAACTTTCTAAAATGACTCTTTAAATACCGTAAAAAATATGTAATAAAAACGTTTATTTTAAATGTTTTGTAAATTATATCCAAATATGTTTAAAACTTTTGTTTGATTTTTTTTTTTTTCAATTATTTGAAATTTATACTTTTAAATTTATAAAACGCCTTACCAATCGATGTTATCTAAAAAATTTAGAAAGATTTGCTAGATGTTTTCCTGAGAAATTTGGGACGGATTGTTTTTGGTACCCGACTGACGGACGTTATTTTAACAGTAGGCTATACGACAATTGTAGTTCAATCCCGCTTTCTAGGGCTAAAATGAGAGAAAGGTTGAGATGGCTAGGGCACGTTCTGCAGATGAAGTATGGGGGATGTCCGAAGAAAAGCGGGCTAAACTGACAGCAGCTTGTTCTTGGCTGCAGTGGGAGGATGTTGTACGGAAAGATTTAAGGGAAATGGAAACTCTCTGGGAGGGTGTAAAGAGAGAGGCTCTGAATAAATTGGGATGAAGGAGGAGCGTGTGTAGCTGTGCTGGCCTCAGGCAGCTTGGTGCTGTGGTCAGTTGTTATTATTACCAGTAGTAATAATCTTGTAACTCAAATCTCTGTGGATATTTCCAGTAAGAACTGAACAAAAGCTGAATTTTGAATGAAGCTGAACCTTTTGGTTGGAGTATTCGGTTTTATGTTGACCAACTTGTAAAGAGCTGACATAAGGTCAACAACAACAACAAAAAATAATTGTTATGTTAACTGTTTATTCTTTTTTTTTCGTATTAATTTAACGGTAACGGCGAGCGGCGTGTCGAAGAAAAGAGTAACGTTACTGTCAAATATACTGTATAACTAATGTTATATATTTATGTAGTATGGGGGGGGGAGGGGGTAAATTCCCGCAAAACAACATATAGGAGGAGATAAGTATTTAAAACGTTTTAACATGGTTTTCAGAATTTTCTAGTGTTTCTTTTAGAGATGGCCCGGGCAATATCGTCAATTTTGGAGGGGGCAGATTCATCCCTCTAGGGCTCGAACATTTTCTTTTTAGGTATTTTTATGGAATTTTATACAGTTGTATTTTCATTGGAAAAAATTGCCCCTCCCCCAGGTTTGAAAATGTATTTTGTCCTCCCTTTGCAACATTTCGTGAATTAACGCCAGTGGTTCATATACAAAAATGATACCAGTTTGATTTACTAATAAGGAAATTAATGCCCCGAAAAGCAATGATTTAACCCATCTGTAACTAGCTTAGTCTAAAATTTATCTTGGTGTTGCTTGGTTCTGGAACCCGATGCTTTAAAAACGCTTATGTGTTTATGAAATAAATTATAAATTGAAACTATAATGCTCAGGGTCTTTCCGTAACTTAACTTCTTGAGACTATGCAGTGTCTTCGGCAAGTGTTGAAAGTACCTAAGACGGGATGCTCATTTAATGCAATTAAATATAAAAAAGTTCTTCAACTGAAAGTAAGGTGCAACACTAAAACTTAAAACGAACAGAAATCATTACGTATATGAGGGGGGGGGGGGGTCGGGGTAAAAAAATCGCTCTTGACGTTAAAGGCTTCTATAATTTTAAAAAATATTATTATTTTTATAATTAAAATAAAATTGTTTTTATGTAGTAATTCTTAAATAAATTATAAATAATACACCATTGCGCTTAAAGAGTGAGGTTCAAAGCACCACCAACCCCCTCAGCCAAAAATAATACGACTACTAAGAAATATGTAGGACTACTTAATAATTTTTTTTTTGTCTAGAAACTTTCAAAAAATTCATTTCGTTAACGAATTTTTGCTATTTGTCTAGGAGCTTTCTAAAACACTTTAGAACTATTTTCTGAAATAAGTTGTCATATGCAGCCAAAGATAATACTAAGAAACGCATATTTAAGAATTTTTGTGTTTGTCTAGGAATTTCCTAAAATATATTTTTTTTTAATTTTGTCTAGTGACTTTCTAAAATATTTTCTAAAGTTATTTTCTGAAATAAGTTACCAGATGCAGCCAAAAAAAACAGTATTAAAAACGCATACTTAAAACTGTCTTATTGTCTAGCAGCTTTCTATCATTTCGTTTTAATTTTGTAGGAACTGCAGATAATTTCGGATACCACACTGCCTTTCCATGACGATAAAATAAAATTTCAAAATAGGAATACAATCATTTTTAATAGACAGTGTATAATGAATTTCACAAAAAATACCAGATATTTCGGTCACACATACAGTGACCGTCATATACAGTGACTGTATATGTGACCGAAATATCTGTTATTTTTTGTGAAATTTATTATACACTGTCTATTAAAAAGGATTTTATCCCCATTTTAAACTTTGATTTTATTGTAGGAACTTTCCAAAACTGTTTTTTCAAATAAGCTATCAGATGCAGCCAAAAAGAATACTAAGAATTGCGTACTTAAGAATTTTTCTTTTTGTCTAGGAATTTTCAAAAATATTTGTATAATTTAGTCCAGGTAACCGGTGGATGTGATAACAGATATTTACTTCTTTTTTCTAAGAATTGGGTTATCAATTACAGCCGATTTTTCTAAGAATTGGGTTGTCACACGTAGCCGCAAGAGAGGCACTGGGAATTTTCTTGACAGTACTTTCTAAAATGTTTGGTAATTATTCGGTTTTTTTATTAGATACGGGAACAGATGTCACAGGCGTCAAGTATGGAGGGAAGAGGGACTCCTCCCCATTATTGTTGGTGACTTGGTATAAAAAAAACTTAGTCGGGAAAATCATTGTTTTACTGTACTGTCTCACTATTTAGATTCCAAAAACGAGATGATTAGGATTAATATGACAATAATTTTAACTAATATCTTCTTTATCTTTTTTGTAGACTGGGGGCGGGGGAGGGACCCCCAAGAATTTTCTGACACCCTCATTTCTTGTTTTTTCTGTTTTTCACTCTTTTTTTTTAAAGTAAATTTGTCAATTTGGTCAATTATTGGCACCCGTGTCACATGTCTGCAATACAGGGACCCTTGGGATCATTTCCTGCTTTCAAGATTTTTCTGTTTTTAGTACAAGTCCCTCCGTTTCTTGTTTTAATTGGGGGTTCTCCAAATTAAGAATCATCCCTCGTCAACAGAAATACACATATAAATTAAAGATAATGATACTAAAAAAAGTAATCATTTTTAGGCAAATAATCAGGGTCGCATTCACGATTTTTTTGGGGTGGGGGGGGGGGGGTACAAAAGGATTTTTTTCGGGGGTTTTCTAAAAAAATAAAACTGCATCAAAAATTTGTTTCTATTCATTTCTATTACGTTTTTACGAGTCGAACACATATTCGGGGAGGGGGGGGGTTCAAACCCCCTAACCCCCCTGGAGTAGGGGGGTGATTATTTTAATTTGCAAGTTCTCATTTTTTCTGGTTACTTCTGGTTGTACTCGGGGGGGGGGTATTAGCCCCCCCCCTCTTATTTGTAAATGTATTTTAAAATTTATGAATTTCAATTAGTCAGCGTCAGATTTGAAATATGGAAAAAAGTATGTTCGATATTTAAAATTTTAGTATAACATAAAATTTCTTTGTTTCAGACAACTTCGTGGCAGAATTGGAAGCAAACCTAAAGCATATTGAAGTTGTACGAGATTATGTTAAGATTGTACGCTCTTATCCCCTCATTGATTTAGATTTTTTAAAGAACTTGAAGGAAATTGGCGGTAGAAACCTAGAGTAAGTATCATTTTCTTTAAAAGGTGTATCACCAGGGCCACTAAGAGAAATATTGAACACAAGAATCAAGTATCAGGGTACTCAATGACTTTTGTTGGACCCATTAGTAGTCGTATTAGGCCTCATAATCTGGGGGGGGGGCAAGTTTTAGGCCTCATAATCTTGGGGGGGGCAAGTTTTAGGCCCCATAATCTTGGGGGGGCAAGTTTTAGGCCTTATAATCTTGGGGGGGGGCAGTTATACCGCAGGAGAGTAAAAATGAAAAACAAATTGAATTTAATGTCATAAAAATGGGGGGAGGGGTTTCTGCCCTCCTGGCAAGGCCTAGAACCGCCACTGAGCAGGACCAAAAGATCAGTCTCTAGGGTCTCGAAAAAATGTTTTGCCCAAAGATCAATCAGAAGCATTGTCAAGAGAAATTTTTGGGCCGGAAGATTAATCGCCATGGCCGTTGAGCTAGATTTTTGGGCCCATAGCTCAATCAGTTATCCACTAAGAGTATTTTTTGTCCAGGTATGGGCACTTGTTCGGTCACTCTTCATCGAGATAAGGTTTCTGAACTATAGGAAGAAAAGAAGCAAAAAATATTCCTTTTACAAAAACTGACTCTTTAATTATATTCAAATAAATTTTCTAGTTTTCTTCCTCGCGTGTTTTCAATCAAGTCAAACTGATTCCGGAGGAAAACAAGAATTCGGCATTGTTATACATTTATATATATATATATATATATATATATATATATATATATATATATATATATATATATATATATATATATATATATATATATATATATATATATATATATATATATATATATATATATATATATATATATATATATATATATATATATATATATATATATATATATATATATATATATATATATATATATATATATATATATATATATATATATATATATATATATATATATATATATATATATATATATATTACATATTTATTAGGCTGAATAAAAATGATAAAACATTTTGTGGGTGGTTTTTGATAAGTCCACCTGGTTTTGCCTCACAGCTGGGGGACCACGCTAAAATATTCAGAAGAAGTTTTTTTGGGGACGGGGAAGGTGGTCTTGAAATTTGTGTTGGGGGGGGGAGGGGAACGGTGAAAAGCCTTTTCTGACCCTTACAGAAGAGTATACGATACGATTAATTTATGCCTTTCATCCGCCAGGCCAAGTAAGAGAATAAAGGATTCTTTTTTTTTCATCTGCTTCAGGGATCAGATCCTCAGACTTAGTTTAAAAAAAAAAATCAAGTTTTTATTTCTTGCAATACTTTTTTAGGTAATTTTAACATGTTCTCATTGTTTTGTTTCATGGCTGAGGGGCCAAGCTATAACGTTAAGCGGCATTCACAAGCGTGCCAGCTAGAATCCCATGTCTAGACATTTGTCTAGCCAGAATTCAATGTCTAGGCAACGACCATTCACAAGTTCGGCGCTTAACTAGACACGCTAGACAAGGCGCTTGGCTAGACATTGAGTTCTAGACTCTAGAACTCAATGTCTAGGATTTTCAATTACAACCAATCAGAATGTGTCAAGTTCCACTATTTTCATCTTTTATGTTTACATTTTTAATCTGAAATTTCATTTTTGATTTCTCATTTATTGTTTTTCATTTTAGGCAAATATGCAAAACCAGACATAATAGTGAAGCACATTAAGCCAATTGCTTGGCTTATCTTGTCCATTATCTTGTGACAGTAAAAATAGAGATTAAAATTTTGAAAGTTTTGCCCACATAAGCTCTCTTGATTGGCTAGAAATGACAATTTGAAACTAAATTTGTAGTTTTAGCTAAGCACCGAATTTTACTTGTGAACGGTCATTGCCTAGACATTGAATTCTACCTAGACACGTGTCTAGACATTGGATTCTAGCTATACACGCTTGTGAACGCCACTTTAAAGAAAAGTTTTTAAGTTTTGTTCTTATGTTTTATAGCCTTATAGGAATGGAAATGCTTTGGTGGTTCGAGACAATGAGAACCTTCAAGATTTGTTCGGGAACAACACTAAGCTCAGGATTCTTCGTGGAAAGCTGAGTTTTTCATTCAATGCTCGCCTTTGTCATCGAAAAATTATCGAGCTGAGCACTCAACTGGGTATGGGTATCCCGTCTGACTCTGACGTCTCTCGCTTTACAAATGGACAAAAAGCTTCGTGTAAGTAAATATTCCCATGTCCGAAAGAAATGGTTCATATCGCTTTTCAAAAATTCTCGTGTTCGTCAGATCCCTCAAATTGGTGCTGAGCCCCCCTCACCAATCGCTTCGAATCCTCGCTATCGGTGGCCTGGTTCAAAAATACCAGAAAAAAGCTTTATCTAATAGGAAAATCTATGCGTGTGATCATTACATTATTTGGAAATAATTTTTGTATATTATATTGGAAGGAATCGGAAAGGGCATGTTTAATAGATTAAACAAATAAATACAATAAAATTATTTATGTTGCTGTGTTTCTGATGTTCTTTTATGTTGTTATTGTATTTCATGCCTTGGCCATGGTAATAGGTGGTAAGCAGAGTTGGCATCCGGTGAAAAAAACCCGCTAGGGGTTGTTTATTTTTTGTTCCTTTAGTGATTTTCTTCAATAATCGAGTAATTTATCTGATTTAGGAATTTTTTTTTGCAAGATAAAAATCGCTACCGTAGTAATAGTGATAAATCACTAGGGGTGGCAACCCTGGTGGTAGGTGACGTTGACATTCTTTTTTTCACTTTTATTGTAGTGTTTGTTTTTCATTTTATTGTTTCTTCTTTCCTCCTCTTTCTCTTTCCCTCCCGGCCGTAAAACTTTGGCTGTAAAACCATTCCCGGCCATAAAAACTTGCTGTTAAATGTGAAATTGAAATTTTTCCTGTTCATATTTGTTGCTATTATTGAATAAACAAATTTTGAACTCTATTCTTCGGTATTATTTTGATACTAATCATTTGCATCTCTATCCATCATTTTTATTGTTGACATTTTGTATCACTTTTGTGTTACAAAGTGTGACTCAAGTCATACCATTCAGGCTGCATTCTGGTGAACCTTTTCTGTATATTATAATGAATCTGACCCTGGTGAATCCTTTCATCCCTAACATTGGTTTTTGTGTCGCTGAAACTGTGAATCGCAATTGTGATGCAAAGTGAGATTCAAGTCATGCCATTCAAGCTGAATTCTGTTGACACCATTCTATTGAGCAATCTTGTTTTTCATTGTTACAAAATCTTTCGTCAACTAAGGAATCTAGATTCAATCTGGTTTCTCTTATATTTAATTCTACATGGAAAAACACAGAAGAAGACGTAAAGGGATAAAAGACTTGAATAGAAATGAAAATTTCGCCGAAGACCTAAGAATAAGTGAATAGTATTGTTGGTTAATTTGTGTATGTTGAGAATAAAAGACATGAAGAAAACTTGTCAAAGGTGGCTTATCTTTTTTGGAGGAGTGAGGCTTTTTTTTGGGGGACCATAAACTTGGTCCCCAAGTTTATTGAAGCTTCTTAGTAATAAACAATCTTTTTTTTACTTACTACCAGTTTGATTATTTATGGTGTATTCAGCAAAATTTCGTTTGTTAATCATTGAGAATTTGCTAGGATTAGTGCTTAACGGGAAAGGCTCGTTTACTTCTGAAAAAGGCTCATCCCCTTCATCCCCCTTATTCAGGCATATCATCCAGAAAAACATAGCCATCCGAAGCAGGGGCGCGCCCAGGGGCAGTGCTTGAGCACCCCAATCAAATTTAAAAATAAAATTTATTTTTGTCACTGTCCCCCCCCCGCTCTGAAAATCTTCTATTTTTGTGTCTGATATGAGGAGTTATAGACATAAGTGGCTAAAATCCTCTCTATGGGGATAGATATTTTTAGGATAATTCTTCCAAGAAAAGTTCAACTTTCCGTAAAAATTATGATTATTATTTCAAAAAAATTCAGTAAAAAAAATTAACTAATAATATTCGGTACTAATGTCGAAAAAACGCCATCTAGTGAGTGGTGACAATTGTCATTTTTTGTGTAAGAATAATTAATTTAATTAGTATAATTGTTTAAATTGGGGCAGTAACAAATGTCTAATCTCGGTTTCTGACAGAAAAACCATTGCGAAGCTTGAAAAATGCCAAGAATCGCCAAACGCTTTATTTGTAGACCCTAGCGCCAGTTTCCGCTCTTACAAGTCCCATACTCTTTGGATCAGAATAGAAGGAGCTGCTCAAACTCAACTGGTCGTATGAATAAATATTAAAAGTTGAAAAATAAAACTACTGTCAAAAGATAGTAATTGAAACTAAAAATAAGGGAGTATATGGAGTTAAAAGAGTTGTGAAACGACTTTTAAAACTTATGTTACAAAAAAGGACGGTATATAGGCTAATTGTATATCTTCGCAAATTTAAACTTCCATTAAAATTTACCATTTCGGTTTTATTTTTAGCATTTTTTTAGTTACTATTGTATTTTATCTCATTGTCATATTAGTGCAAACACGCTGGAAATTTAAAGGATACAGTGTCAGCAGATATAATAGGTATAGGTCTAAACAGCCAAAAATATTATGGCAATCAGAGGGTTATTCGGCTAGGATCTCTTCCTCAAAGAAAGTCGTGAGGCTAGTCGTGATGAAGTGAGGGCCGGTTCACATGGATGTCGCCAGAGAGGCTAACGCAATGGCACACTGTAGGAGAAAAAGAAATTTTATTTGCGACCTCAGATCCTTTATTTTGTTTTCCCGCTCCTCTCACGGTCTTTATCCTCTGATCTACTTAAAACTAAGTCATTTTATTTGAATAATAGTATTACACCCTATTAACACAATTAAAATGCTTTAAGTGATTGCACCAAGTCATTGATAAATGGCCACCCGTCCATAGAAATCCTCCCCCCCCTGCGGTGCAATTTTCTGGCGTTTTTTTGTGGTTCCTATATGCTTTGTGTCATTAACATATCATTTGTTAATTTTTTTTCAACTATTTATAAAAATATTTTTTTTTTTTTATTATTTATAAAAATTAATTACTCTATTAATATTTACTCTATAAAAAAAGACGACAAAAAATAGCTGAGCCATCCTTGTGGGTACATTGCTGTTTTAAATTTATCAAGGTCGGTCTAGACTCTAATGCTCTGTTTCAGACGAAGGGCGGAAAAAAAGCTTTATTGGTAAGTAGGTTCTTGAGGCCTCTTCCACGTGTTCATGTCGAGACATTTTTTTTCCGCAATCATGACCCTCTGGGGCGCAAGTCTGTCTACTCTGCGTACTATGATGGAAAATTCTACTACGCCATTCAAACTTAAAAGACGGAAAATTGTTGCTGAATATAACCTACTAATCTACTGGACTGTATTTTTAACGCCTCAACTATTTCTGTTGAAGAATTGGATTTGCTTTCAAAGACGAAGAGGAATAGGCTAAAATTCAAATTGAAAAATGCTTCAACGAAATATTAGCGTATTCACTGAAGATACAAAGAGCTTTGAAGGAGAAAAAAATGGTACTTTCCCATTATGCGGCCCTTTCGGGTTAAACGCTATAGAGTAGGCAATGATAGCGTGGTTTTCATTGCGTATACGATATTAAACTTTGTTTTTTTTTGTGGTTTAGGAGGGGGAGGTACCTAGATAAGGTTACGTATTTAATATATGGTATGCTTTGCCCCCCCCATAATGTGCAAATATATAGCCCAAATTTGTTTCTAAACTATTATATATTCATCTTATTTTATTTAATTAGCATTTAACCAAACTTGAATTGTGAGAAAGGCCCGCATAATGGGAAAGTACCAAAAAATATTAGAAAAAAATTGGTACTTACGTATTATAGCGACCTCACTCAAGAGGTAAAGTTAGGTTAATCATAAGAAAATATACCAAAATATGATGAAAATATAATACTTTAGTAACAAAATTATGGAAACTACAACAGAGAATCATAGAAAGGAGGCCTCCCAGAACGCATTATATTAAACCTAGCCTAACCGCCTCTATATATTGAATATTTAATTAAAGTATACCTGAATCTCACTCAGGCTAAGCTAATTATCTCCGAGTGCACACAGAGAAACGGATTTTACATCAGATCAATAACAACAGAATGGTCGATATAATTCGCAAGTACAGAAAATTCATATGCCCCCCCCCTGCTAGCCATACAGGCACTTATTATATCCGTGAAATAGAGCTTGATAAAATGTTTCAATGTGTCGATAAAGGGGGGATTTACCGCCCCACCCCCACCGGCCCGGACCTCGGTTTGTTTT
The DNA here is from genome assembly GCF_049724085.1 of Artemia sp. Qi Xiang Cuo. Taxonomy (NCBI): domain Eukaryota; kingdom Metazoa; phylum Arthropoda; class Branchiopoda; order Anostraca; family Artemiidae; genus Artemia; species Artemia sp. Qi Xiang Cuo. Next base: position 52,689,307 of record NC_142805.1, on the reverse strand, counting down.
TTTTTAAATAAGATTCGTTGCGTTTTTGAGAGCCCCCCCCCCGTTTTTATTGAAAATCGGACAAATTTTCTCGGGTACATAATTATATGGACAGAATAAGTGCCTGTAGGTCTGGCAAGGGGGCATATGCCCGATGTTGTGTTTCAGGTGTAATTGCAACATCTCCTGAAGAGACTGGTGTTTTTTGTTTGTTTCTTTCAAATGAATAAATCCGATTATTCAAATCCCAATTTATAGTAGATTCATGGATAATTAATTCTTGACCAAAGACATTTGTTTTCACGCGAAAACTTTCTAAAGGTCCTTCCTTAAACTTTTCTTAAAGAGACCTAAATTTTCATCTTAGTATTTCCCATAAAGTGTAAACAATTTATTCTAAAAGTTGCTCGTGAAAATTGTGCAATCTAACTGAAGCTAAGCTACAAGTTGAATTACTTTTGTATAGGGTCGTCCTAGGGGAAAGATATGAATCCACGACACCTGGGACTATTGGAGGGCGCAGGAGATCGTCAGTCCAATAAATCTTCAAGTATTTCAAAAGTTAAATGTTAATAAGCTGCAGGGGTGAATGTGTTGAGATATAGGGGTATACCGTTACTTTCTTTTGTTTTATTCAATATTTTAAATAAACCACTATTTTAAGCGTTATTTCGTTTGGTTGCTGCAACAAATTTAAAAATGCTTTCAAACTCATTTTCAAACAGTTCGTGGTAACGAACTGTAAGTAAGGAGCGACCCGGCTCAATGGTAACCGAAACTCTAAAAAACGCAATTTTGATACCAGTTGATACATCAAAAGAATCAGATTTTAATTCTGATTTCAAATATATAAGTTTCATCAAGTTTAATCTTACCCATCAAAAGTTACGCGCCTGAGAAAATTTTGCTGATTTTCGAAAAAGGGGGAAAGACCCCCTAAAAGTTATAGAACCTTGATGAAAATCACACCATCATATTCAGCGTATTAGAGAACCTACTGTAGAGGTTTCAAGCTCCTATCTACAAAAATGTGGAATTTTCCATTTTTTGCCAGAAGAAAGATCACGGATGCGTGTTTATTTGTTTGTTTTTTTTTGTTTTTTTTTCCCAGGAGTGATCGTATTGACCCAGTGGTCCTAGAATATCGTTGGAGGGCTCAAAGGAACGGAAATTAAAAGTTATAGTGCCCGTTTTAAGTGACCAAAAAAATGGAGGGCAACTAGGCCCCCTCCCACAGACTTTTTTTCCCAAAGTCACCTTGTAAAAATTTTGAAAGAGCCATTTTGCTCGCACGGTTGGTAATATTCTAACTATGTCTTTTAAGAGGACTTTATCCCTTGATGCCCCCAGGGGGAGGGCTAAAAGTTAGGAGCTTTACCCACTTTTAACAGCTTGTCTTGGTTATTGAGACGCATACAGACGTTTTCAGGGGGAATATTTTCTGGTAGGGGTGGGGGTGGGTCGGGGGTTATATGGGAGGATCTTTTCATGAAGGAAGTTTTCACGGGGGAAGGGACATGGCTATGAAGGGGGCGCCGGATTTCCCATCATTATTTAAAACAAAAATCAGAAATTAAATATAAAAAAACAAGTTTTTCAACTGAAAGTAAGGAGCAACATCAAAACTTAAAACGAAAAAAAAAAATATTAGCTATATGATTGGGTTCACCTTCTAGTCAATGCCTCGCTCTTTAAGCCAAAGATTTTTTAGTACTTTCATAAGAGCTATTTATTCTAATTAACGGCCTTTGTGATTAAGGGGTCATTTTTAAATAATTGGAACAAAATTCGAACTTTAGCATAACTAAGGTTACGTAAGTTAATTTGTAAATTACGTCAGAACCAAATTTAGAGACAGCCATTTAGCAAAAGAAAAGTAAAATTTTTATGCAAATTTGTTTGCTTACCCAATGACGGTGAGCCAAAATAAAAGCTGCATTAACTAAAAAACGATCAGAAATTAAATAAACAAACAAGTTTTTTAAACTGAAAGTAAAGAGCGACATTAAAACTTAAAACGAACAGAAATTATTCCGTATATGAAAGGGGCTGTCCCCTCCTCAACGCCTCACTCTTTACGCAAAAGTTTGACTCTGTCTCACAACTTTATTTTTTAAAACAATAAAAAACTTTAGCGTAAAGAGCGAGGCGCTGAGGAGGGAACAGCCCCTTCTATTTTTAGGAAAGAATGTGTCACTCCGTAGCATTATGGCTTCTGAAACTGGGATGCTTAATATATACCTTTTCGATACTATTTAGTTGACTGGTTATATCAGAATTTTGACATAGTATTTTGGCTCTCTTACGCCATTAAATAAAAAAAACAAGTTTTTTAAACTGAAAGTAAGGAGCAACATTAAAACGAACAGAAATTATTCCGTATATGAAAGGGCTGTCCCTCCTTAACGCCTCGCTCTTTACGCTAAAGTTTTTTATTGTTTTAAAAAATAAAGTTGCTAGATAGAGTCAAACTTTAGCGTAAAGAGCGAGGCGTTGAGGAGGGGACAGCCCCTTTCATATACGATTTCGATAATAGCCCCTTTCGATAATATCAATATTTAAAACAAAAATCAGAAATTAAATATAAAAAAACAAGTTTTTCAACTGAAAGTAAGGAGCAACATCAAAACTTAAAACGAAAAAAAAATATTAGCTATATGATTGGGTTCACCTTCTAGTCAATGCCTCGCTCTTTAAGCCAAAGATTTTTTAGTACTTTCATAAGAGCTATTTATTCTAATTAACGGCCTTTGTGATTAAGGGGTCATTTTTAAAGAATTGGAACAAAATTCGAACTTTAGCATAACTAAGGTTACGTAAGTTAATTTGTAAATTACGTCAGAACCAAATTTAGAGACAGCCATTTAGCAAAAGAAAAGTAAAATTTTTATGCAAATTTGTTTGCTTACCCAATGACGGTGAGCCAAAATAAAAGCTGCATTAACTAAAAAACGATCAGAAATTAAATAAACAAACAAGTTTTTTAAACTGAAATAAAGAGCGACATTAAAACTTAAAACGAACAGAAATTATTCTGTATATGAAAGGGGCTGTCCCCTCCTCAACGCCTCACTCTTTACGCAAAAGTTTGACTCTGTCTTACAACTTTACTTTTTTAAACAATAAAAAACTTTTGCGTAAAGAGCGAGGCACTGAGGAGGGAACAGCCCCTTCTATTTTTAGGAAAGAATGTGTCACTCCGTAGCATTATGGCTTCTGAAACTGGGATGCTTAATATATACCTTTTCGATACTATTTAGTTGACTGGTTATATCAGAATTTTAACATAGTATTTTGGCTCTCTTACGCCATTAAATAAAAAAAACAAGTTTTTTAAACTGAAAGTAAGGAGCGACATTAAAACGAACAGAAATTATTCCGTATATGAAAGGGCTGTCCCCTCCTTAACGCCTCGCTCTTTACGCTAAAGTTTTTTATTGTTTTAAAAAATAAAGCTGCTAGACAGAGTCGAACTTTAGCGTAAAGAGCGATGCGTTGAGGAGGGGACAGTCCCTTTCATATACGGAATAATTTCTGTTCGTTTTAAGTTTTAATGTCGCTCCTTACTTTCAGTTTAAAAAACTTGTTTCTTTTATTTAATCTTCTTTAAAGGAATCAACGAATTGGGTTTTATTTTCATACCAAAACATATTAGCAGTTGCACTTCGACTATAGTCATCTGAATATTCTAGTACATTTTTAATAGTCAGTGATCCAAGGCTCGCTATCGTTCAAAAAAAGGGAAGGGGTGGCTCACATCAGCTGCAGTTGGTTTGAGGGTGGGTTCTAGGGTAATCGGGGGCGCTTACAACGAATATCGGGGTATACAAGTTTGTATGCGTGTAGAACATGGTCATTTTAGCCTATAAATTGATATTTGGCCTGTAACGACGTCATACCACTCTTGATTTTTTTTTTATTGAAATTAACTGAAAACTTTATAAAATTAACTGAAATTAACTGAAATTTAATAAACTTTAAAATTTAAACTTTAAAACTTTGAAATTTAGTAAAATTAACTGAAAACTTTATAAACTTGACATATTCTGAATCCTAAGAAAAAGTACTTTCACTTGGTATTTTTAGTTTTTTTCCCCACAACTTTTATTTCTTTAGTTAATTTCTATTTAATTTTGAAAACAAGGGTTTTTTTAATATTCCTTTTCTTAGTTTTTTCAATTTTTCTGAAATTTTTGCCTGCATAAGTTTATTTTTTTATGCTTTATTTGAATTTTGCTTGTCATTACGAGTCAAACTTTGAGCCTTTTTAAAAAAAATATCAATTCTTGAGCAACTATTTATTTTTTCTAAATAGCGTCATAGGTTTCAGAAATTAGCCTACAATGACCAATTTAAAAAAAAAATTTTTTTGCTGTTAAAAAAAAATGAAAAGGAATCAAACTGCACTTCATTCTAACCGTCCAAATGTCCTTTACATGTCGTTAATAAAAACAAAGTCGAGACTGAAATCTGCAAGAATATCTAAGCGTTTGAACAAGAAAATCCCCCCCAAAAAGAAACTTTTCTGAATAGTGGCGTTTTACTCTAAATATTTTCAAAAAAACCTATAATTTTTATTTCACCAAACGATAGATCGCTCTTTTTTGAATCAAATAATTCATTTACATTCAATCAATCAATCAATTCATCAATCAATTTATTCAATCAATAAACTCAACAAAATACACTTCAATATAAACTCCCCCGTAAGGCTCTCTGGCCAGGAAAAAAACAGGGGAGAAACAAAAATGAAACAAATACAGAAAAAACAAAAACATTTTCAACATCATACATTCACACCTTTAAGAGACTCAACACAAGAAAGCAAAAAACAAAATCGATAAATAAAAATAAAATCATAAAATACAATGATCCACATAAAAATAAAGAAGCAAAAAAATATATCCAGTTCTATACAAATAATATTTTTAACCAGGAAAAAAACACAACAGATGCCTCGTTCTGCGATCGCATGCGCGAATTTGGTTTCCACAGCAAAAAAAAAAAAAAAAAAAAAAGCCGAGCATCTTACATATCGGGTTTTAGTTGCATAAAGTACTTAGCCATAAAAGGCTAATTTCTCCTCTATAGGCTAAAATCGTCAAGTTCTAGATTAGTGCGAGCATGTGCACCCCAATATTCATTTTAAGCACCTTAGATTACCCCGGTATCCATAGTCAAACCAACTGCGGCTGATGTGAGCCACCCCCTCTTTTTTTTTAACTATAGCGAACCTTGGATCACTGAATATTGCATAAAGTACTGAAAACTACGACATAAAAGGAAAGGATATTCCGGCAACAACGATTTTAGGGGGTATCTGTTGTCTTACGTGAGGCACACCATGTTGGTACAACTAGTTATGAAGCGTGTAAACAGATAGGAGATGCGTTGGACAGCATTGCTCCGCTTTTGTCGAAGCACAACGAGTCCAGATCTACCATAAGGAATCATAGCCTCTGGATCAACTATTTAGATCTTATCCGTACCGGAAACGACTATCTTTATGCTGAAAGAGCTGCGGACTAGGGATCACACTTAAACACCACAAAAGAGAAGATTTCGATTTTCTTAGTACCTGGAAACGATAAATACGCCGCAGTTGCGCTTAACTACCTAGAAAAAACGCTACGCCTGCCTGAAAAAGCGCCAGAAGTTCACAGAGAGTTTGTAAGTGGCAATTTTGTTGTTAGGAAAACAACCGTGCCGTTTTGCAGCATTGCATGTGATCTGGCTTTATAGTCGACCGTGAATCTGGACATCAAAGGTCATCGAAGAGTGTCTGGTATCTTTGGTACGACAACGAATGAAAATGCCAGGGACGGATATCTGGCTACTCACCCCTTTCTCACAGCAGCCACCAGAACGCTGAAAGTAAACCTGAATATGGATGACGAGGCAATGAAGCATCATGAAGATACCACTACGTTTACGAATCTGACAATAAAAGGTAAAAATCGGGTTGTGGACTTGGTAGAGTTGCTTGGAAACCCCTTGAAGACAACGAGAACAGAGGTGTACAACTTTATGATAGGGGATGAGCTCCAGAAGCCGTAGCAAATAGTCTGCTGAACTTCCGAGACATTGCCTTCGAAACCATGAGCTCGTATCTCAAAGGGACATCCACGAAAGTAAAAGTTGTCATATTGCCAACTTTCGCCTCTGTTGCCAAAAAAGGAAAAAAGAAAGAGCCACAAAAAAATGTTTTGGGAAACTGAGCTGCTTAAACGATTTCTGCGTCTTGCAAATTCAACACAAACTTCGTCCCTCTGTAAGCTGCTGAAGTACGAGCTACAGCCATATCCGGCCTCACTTGCAATATCATCATCAAGTCGTAGGGAGCCTCAGCTAAGTACTGGTACACAGTCAACAGCCTTGAACTACATTCTGTAATAGTCTGGCTTGCAGTTATGACCAAAAATTATTCTACATACACTTTTTGAAGACTTTCCTTGATCTGACTGTATAGTTGATGTCATGAGTGTCATAGGGTGTTATCGACCAGAACAAAATGAGACACTAGCAGATTTTGGAATAAGAGTTTACGATGGGATTCTTAGGAACATACCCGAAGCTTGTCAGTCTATCCATTTGGTTGGTGACAGGTATGACCGTCTTAGTGACGATAGAACCCATGATTACTACTCGTACAACCTCAAAAAAGTATCTGGCTGTCGAGAAAGAAGAGGAGATCCTAAAGGAAATATTCCCAGCCCGTTCACTTCCTCCAGCAAAGTTGCAACACTCTGAGACGGGATTCTCAGTAGTTTTTTTCGAGGTCTGGGAGTACAATTTTTCAACCCGTCTGATGGTTCATCTCGCTGGAGGTTTCGAGAGTCCATATAAAGCTGTTACCGTTACGCCTCATGGAAGCTCTATTGATGACAATATCTCGTCTTGCCATGAGGAGATAGACACTCAGATATTATACCACACGGCAGTTGCCGCAAGACGAAAGAGCACCCTTGTGATAATACAAGCCAACGATACTGATATCGTCTTACTAGTTGCATACTACTTCCAGTATCTTGCTAATCTCGGCCTCAAGCAGCTCTGAGTTAATTTTCCGTGCTACTGCATACCTATGCATACGGCAGCACAAAACTAAGAGTAACCTTTTGCAACGCCTTGCCGCTTGTCCACAGCTTGATTGGATGCGACACCACAAGCTTTCTGTACGGAATTGGAAAGGTCCACTTTTTTCGAGCTGCGAAGTCTTCAGGACTTTGTTGGAGTCTTTAGGTGATGAAGTTCGAGCCCTTGCAGAGAAGCCATCATCTGCGAAAAGTGATGGTTTAGTCAACGTCTGTAAGCAGCTTGTGGTTACAGTGTATGGCAGAAGTGCGACTAACTTCAATAGTCTGAATGATCTTCGAACACTTTTGTATTCAAGATTGGAGGATTTGTGGCGTTTACCACCAACTGATATCTCGTTTCTGCTTCATTTGAAAAGGTGCATTTTCCAGTCACTGATTTGGATCCAAAGCCACAAGCCCTGTATTGCTTTACCTAAGGGTACCGATATGGGCTGGAGAATTGAAGATCATGAACTAAAGCCAGACCTAGTTTCTGCGATAGCGCATGGGCTAGCATCGTTTTCGTTTTGCAACTGTGACAAGAGGAAGTGCGGCTCGCACTGCAAATGCTCCAAAATAGATTTCTGTAACAGCGCATGCAAGTGTGGAGCTGACCCCCAAAAATGCCTACTTTCCGATGTGAATCAGAACAAGTCCCAAGACGAAGATGAAGAAAAAAAAAGAGATTTGAGCCACTGTTTCATGTTCAGTTTTTGCTACTTGATTTTTTATTTGTTTTGATATTAAACTGCTAATGCAGTCGTCTAATCCTTACTTTCAGCTGACCATGACAGTTAACGTCTACTACGTCAGTGGTCGTTCACCCGATCAAACCAATTGGATCATTAGCCCCTGCTATGCTGGGATTTAAAGAAAATAGAATCTTAAATCAGTCTTAGTCACCTCTGCACCACACGGGCTTCGCCACCTTGAGGCTCGTATATGAGCCTACGTAAGCCAGATTTTATTACTACTACAGAAAAAATAAATAGTTGCTTAATAATTAAGATTTTTTGGAAAAGAGGCACATGGTTTGATTCGTAATGACGAGCAGAATTCAAATAAAGGATAAAAAGTATAACAAATTCGCACCTGCGATCGCAGAACTAGGCATCTTTTTTTTTCCTGGTTAAAAATATTAGTTATATAGAATATAAATACATGATTTAATTCAAAAAACAGCGATCTGTCGTTTGGTGAGATAAAAATAATAGGTTGTATTGAAAATATTTCGAGTAAAACGCCACTATTCAGAAAATTTTATTTTTTTTTTTTGGGGGGGGATTTTCTTGTTCAAACGCTTGTATATTCTTGTAGATTCTAGTCTCCACTTTGTTTTTATTAACAAGGTGCAAGGGACATTCTGACGATTCGAAGGATGAGCGGTTTTATTAGTTTTAATTTTTTTTAACAGCTAAAAAAAAAAAAAAAAAAAACTTGGCCATTGTGGGCTAAATTCTGAAAGCTATGACGTTATTTAGAAAAAAATAAATAGTTGCTCAAGGATTAAATTTTAAAAAAAAGAGGTAAATGGTTTGACTCGTAATAACGAGCAGAATTTTAAAAAATCATAAAAAAAATATACTTATGCAGGCGAAAATTTAAGAAAAATCGAAAAAACTAAGAAAAAGTATATTTAATTACTTGTTTTCAAAATTAAATAAGGGTTAACAAAAAACATAAAGATTGTGGGAAAAACTAAAAATACAAGGTGAAAGTAGTCGTTCTTAAGATTCAGAATATGTCAAGTTTATAAAGTTTTCAGTTTATTTTACTGTGTAAAAAAAAAATCAAGAGTAGTATGACGTCCTTATAGGCCAAATTTTATTTTATAGGCTAAAATGACCATGTTCTACACGCGTGCGAACTTGTGCTGCCCGATATTCGTCACCAGCACCCTCGATTACCCTAGAATCCACCCTCAAACCAACTGGAGCGAATGTGAGCCACCCCTTCAAAGATAACGGTCCCTGGATCACTGACTATAACAGTAGTGGTTATACCTACATAATCATTGTTGGTATACCTTCATATTTTCATTACATTTTCCATTGATAATATATTCAGCATTTCTGAACAAATTAAATCCATTATTTGTTAAAGTAGCTTCATTATTTTATAATTATTTTGCATATTTGTTCCATCCAATCGTGTTATTTTCACTTTTGTACAAAGGTAATTATCACTTGGTAGAATCCAGGATTCCAAATCTTTTAAAATGATATTATAATTTAATTGTTGAGATGCATTCACATTGTTTTCTCTAATTTCTGTATATTCATATTTGGTTCTAGAATTATCAACAATAGAATTTTCAAATATTTCCCAATAAGGAGTAACAACTTGATTCACTGCCATTTATATACGGAAGAAATTATTTAATAAACTTTAAAAGATTTTTAAACAGTGGAGGTGGATCTTCGATTGTCACTAAGGGGTGCAACAAGAGCATCCCCTGGGTTTTAATTTAAGACCCTTCCCTAAAATCATTGCATTCAATAAGTGTTTCCGCTGTTCATCAAGATGTTTATTGAAATATCTCTTGTTATTTGAAACTATATCTTTTAGAGATCGTACATCAATTAACTCTATTTGATCGTAATCTAGTCAATCTTTTCAATGTTCAGTCGCTCTATTTTTATATAGTTCCAGTCGATGTTTAATCACAATGTTATAGATACAACGAACTTCATCTTTTCTATTTCTTTTATGGATGTTTTGAATATTTCAGGATTGACAAAATTTTTAAAGAAACTACTAATCCTGCTACCATGCAGTTTTATATGCAATAACTGTTTCTTATTGATCAACATTTATTATAGATAAATTTTACTAAAGAATTTCCTAAAGGTTGGATGATATACTGATTGAGAATCGATCTAGGGATGAATTGAAATAACGAGTTAAGAGATAATTTAAACCTTCTTCATCATACAACCCATTGGGTATAACAACGTTTACCCATTCATCCTTATTTTGTTCCCTGTAATCAAGCGTATCATTTTTAAATTGATCACTAATGCTATACCATAAATACCATAGTGTATATTGAGTTAAAGCTATTTCACAATCAGAGTTTCGATCTAACGTGATTGGATGACTTGTATTATACTGTTCGATTTCACGTTTGTTACGAATAATAATAATCGAAACCGTTTATTAGAAAAGTATTTTTATTCATAAAATTCAAATTTTGATCGTTTTTGTAAATAGTATTATAGTTATTTTTCTTAATAATTTTATGTTTGAAAAATGAATCAAGCTGGCCAATAGCGTCATTTCTCATTTCATCAGACGTACTTCCAGCTTCTCTGCTACCTAGCAAACTATATAATTTTTCAATCATATCATTTGCATTCATGTAAATTTCAGTTTCTTGCTCAGGTTGTATATTTAATAGCTTTTAACCTTCTTCTGTATATTTTTACGAACTGAGACTTTTTTTCTAATTCACCAGATTTATAACCTTTCATCTTTCCTCCACATCTTTCAATAAGGGTTCCTGAATCATCTATTGCATCTGTTAAATATTGGTAATTTTTTAAATAAAAACGTAGTGATTCAAAATAGAATCCAACAGACTCATAGTATTCATTTCTTTCTCTCAAAAGTTGTTCTTGTATCCCAGAATCAGAGTTACCAATAAAATTTGGTGTATTCGGGTACAAAATAACTTGCCTCCAGGGAGCTTGAAAACTTAGTGGGTTGCTTAAAGATTAATCCAATCGTTTAAATCATTTTTTAAAATCAATTTCATTTTCATGTAATTTGTTAATAATCATATTAGTAGTTTTTATCTTCTACTTCAACGATTGGAGCCAATTTTTCAGCATAGTCACGAAATCTCTAAGGACTTGCTTTAAGGACCGTTGTTGAACTATATTAAATAAAAAAAAAACTAGTTTTTTTTAAACTGAAAGTAAGGAACGACGTTAAAACTAAAAACGAACAAAAATTATTCCGTATAAGAAAGGGACTGTCCCCTCCTCAACGCCTCGCAACTTTAGCGTAAAGAGCAAGGCTTTGAGAAGGGGACAGCCCCTTTCATATACGGAATAATTTCTGCTCGTTTTAAGTTTTAACGTCGTTCCTTACTTTCAGTTAAAAAAACTTGTTTTTTTTATTTCATTTTTGAATGTTTTTGAATTAATATAGGTTTTAATTTTGGCTCACCGTACAAGAATAATTAAAACAAACTTTGCATATTAATTTTACTTTTATTTGGTTAAATGGCTTTCTCGAAACTAGTTTAATTTTATTTACGAACGTTTTTATTAGTAATAAATATAAGTAACTTACGAATTAACTTACGTAGCGAACTTCTATATTCGTATATTTTTCATACTTATATTAGGGGGCTCGCCCCCTAGTCAATACCTCGCTCTTTAAGCTAAATTCCGAATTTTATTCCAATTCTTTAAAAATGACCCTTAATCACAAAGGCCGTTACTAAGAATAAATAGCTCTTATGAAAGTACTAAAAAATCTTTGGCTTAAAGAGCAAGATATTGACTAGGGAGTTAACCCAATCATACACTTAATATTTTCTATTCGTTTTAAGTTTTGATGTTAGGCTATTCTTTTAAAGGATAAAACAGGTAAGGAAATTATTAATGCTTTTACAGATTTATTTAAAAATAGAAAACCTAAAAAATTACAAACAAGTAAAGGTAAAGAATTTGTTATGATAAATGTTCAAGTATTTTTTAAGAGTCGTGAAATTCATTGGTTCTCATCTGAAAGTGAATTTAAAGCTCAAATCGTTGAACGGCTTAATAGAACAATCAAAGAGAAATTATGAAAACATTTTACTCATAACAACACAAAACGTTGGATAGAACAATTATAACAATTCTTTTCATCGATCCATCAAAATGAAACCAATAGAAGCGATTAAAAAAAAATGAAAACAAGGTATACACTAATTTATTTCTTGGTGTCGACATTCAAAAAACATACATAAACAAATTTAATGTTGGTGATTTGATTAGGATTGATAAAATTAAAAGTGTTTTAGATAAAGGTTACCGACCCATTTACACAACTGAAGTGTTTCAAATAGCTATAGTGAAACATAAAACCCCTATAACGTGGGAACTTTCGGATAAAACTGGTGAACTCATTATTGGTGTTTTTTTACGAAAAAGGACTCGAAAGTTATTCAATAAAAACTTTCATTCTATAAATGAATCCTATAAAGTTGAATAAGTTGTTAGTGAGTATAGTGAAAAGTAGAGAAACACAAAGAAATCAAACAGTTCGTGGTAACGAACTGTAAATAAGGAGCGACCCGGCTCAATGGTAACCGAAACTCTAGAAAACGGGTTTTAGATACCAATAGATACATCAAAAGAATCAGATTTCAATAATAAAACAACAGAGTCTCTCAAACCCCGTAAAGCTATTTTAAAATGTATAAGAATTATTTATTTAACAGAAATCCTCGCTTTTTGAATGAACAACAAGTAAAGAGAAAATCACACGGAATAAAACAACAGAGTCCCTCAAACCCAGTAAATCTATTTTAAAAGGTATAAAAAATATTTATTTAACAGAAATCCTCGCTTTTTGAATGGTCATCGATTAAAGAAAAAAACACATGTAATAAAACAACAGAGTCACTCAAACGTCGTAAAGCTATTTTAAAAGGTATAAGAATTATTTATTTAACAGAAATCCTCACTTTTTGAATGAACACTAAGTAAAGAAAAAAATCACACGGAATAAAACAACAGAGTCCCTCAAACCCCGTAAAGCTATTTTAAAAGGTATACGAATTATTTATTTAACATAAATCCTCGCTTTCAATTGAACGGAAAAAATATAAGAATTATTTTTTTAACAGAAATCCTCGCTTTTTGAATGAACACCAAGTAAAGAAAAAATCACACGGAATAAAACAACAGAGTCCATCAAACCACGTAAAGCACTTTTAAAAGGTATAAGAATTATTTATTTAACAGAAATCATCGCTTTTTGAATGAACGCCAAGTAAAGAAAAAATCATAGTGAATAAAACAAAAGAGTCCCTCAATCTCCGTAAATCTATTTTAAAAAGGTTTGAGAATTATTTATTTAACAGAAATCCTCTCTTTTTGAATGAACACCAAGTAAAGAAAAAATCACACAGAATAAAACAACGGAGACCCTCAAACACAGTAAAGCAATTTTAAAAGGTATAAAAATTATTTATTTAACAGAAATCCTCGCTTTTTGAATGAACACCAAGTAAAGAAAAAAATCACACGGAATAAAACAACAGAATCCCTCAAACCCCGTAAAGCTATTTTAAAAGGTATAAGAATTATTTATTTAACAGAAATCCTCGCTTTCAATTGAACGGAAAAAATATAAGAATTACTTATTTAACAGAAATCCTCTCTTTTTGAATGAACACCATGTAAAGAAAAAATCACACGGAATGAAACAACAGAGTCCCTCAAACCCCGTAAAGCTATTTTAAAAGGTATATGAATTATTTATTGAACAGAAATCCTCGCTTTTTGAATGACCATCAAGTAAAGAAAAAATCACATGTAATAAAACAACTGAGTCCCTCAATCCCAGTAAAGCTATTTTAAAAGGTATAAGAATTATATATTTAACAGAAATCCTCGCTTTTTGAATGAAGAACAAGTAAAGAAAAAATCACACGGACCAAAACAACAGAGTCCCTCAAACCCTGTAAGGCTGTTTTAAAAGGTATAAGAATTATTTATTTAACAGAAATCCTCGCTTTTTGAATTATCATCAAATATGGAATAAAACAGCAGAGTCCCTCAAACCCCCCCCTCCCCTGCCCTCAGAAATGGGGGAGCGAAGGGCCTCTGAGTCTTCCCCTTGAGGCAGATCCCATTTATTTTCGATTCTGAGTATTTTTGGTTTTCCCTCCTAAATTGACAAATCCTACACTCCAATTTGCAAATCTCATTACCCCTTTTTAAATGTCAATCAAATAATTCTGATTATAGTGTCCAATTTTTTAATAACAAAAAAAAAACCTGTCTGCTTTTCAAAATGTTCGTATTTGGAACTCTGTCAGTTAACACTAAGAAGTGAATTGGGTAATCCTCTAGCAAAAACAAAAGGCTTAGCAGTGATTACGTGTCATTTTCGACCCATTGCTGGCGACAATTCAATCAGAGCAGAGTTGTGTAAATGGAATTTCTTTTCGCAAATTGAGTTAGCTTAATGCAAATGAGATATAATTTTGATATTTCTAATAGTGTTTGCGATACTGGGGCAAGATCTCAGATACCTTTAAGCTACAGGCTATTAACCGGATTCAATATGTACCCACAGTATTTCCATACACCTATTAGCCGATAAACCTGTCTGGTTGGCCCAGAAACTTGTCTGGTTGGCCCAAAAACCTGAACTCCTAGCTCTGAATCTCTTTGAAAAGGTGTAGAGCTTCTATAGAATAACGTTGAAATTGCTATACCTCCGAGCAAATCCAGAAGGCCATGTGAGGGAGTTCTGAATCTCTTTGAAAAGGTGTAGAGCTTCTATAGAATAACGTAGAAATTGCTATACCCCCGAGCAAATCCAGACGAAGCATACTACTATCCTATTTTGAAATGCCTAGTTTCTATTTAGAAAATTACCAATATTTAACAGATGCTGTAGATGAATCAGGAACCCTTAATCAAAGATATGGAGGAATGATGAAAGGTTATAAATCTGGTGAATTAGAAAAGAAAAGTCTCAGTTCGTAAAAATATACAGAAGAAGGTTAAAAGCTATTAAAATAACTTTGATACTATACAACCTGAGCAAGAAACTGAAATTTACATGAATGCAAATGATATGATTGAAAAATTATATAGTTTGCTAGGTAGCAGAGAAGCTGGAAGTACGTCTGATGAAATGAGAAATGACGCTATTGGCCAGCTTGATTCATTTTTCAAACATAAAATTATTAAGAAAAATAACTATAATACTATTTACAAAAACGATCAAAATTTGAATTTTATGAATAAAAATACTTTTCTAATAAATGGTTTTGATTATTATTAGTGGTAAAAAAAGTGGAATTGAACAGTTTATATACAAGTAATCCAATCACGTTAGATCAAAACTCTGATTATGAAATAGCTTTAACTCAATATACAGTATGGTATTCATGGTATAGCATTAGTGATCAATTTAAAAATGATACGCTTGATTACAGGGAATAAAATAATGATGAATGGGTAACCGTTGTTATACCCACTGGATTTCATGATGAAGAGGGTTTTAATTTTTTCTTACTCGTTATTTCAATTCATCCCTAGATAAATGCTCAATCGGTTTATCATCCAACCTTTAGGAAATTCTTTAGTAAAATTTATCTACAATACATGTTGATCAATCAAAAACAATTATTGTATACAAGACAGTACGGTAGCGGGATTAGTATTTACTGTAAAAATTTTGTCAATTCTCAATTATTCAAGACGTCATAAAAAAATATAAAAGATGAAGCTCGTTCTATGTATAACACTATGATTAAGCCTCGACTGGAATTATTTAAAAATAGAGTGATAGAATATTGAAAAGATTGAATAGATTACGATCAAATAGAGTTAATTGATGTACGATCTCTAAAAGATATAGTTTCAAATAACAAGAGATATTTCAATAAACATCTTGATGAACAGCGGAAACACTTATTGAATGCAATGATTTTAGGGAAGGGTCTTAAATTAAAACCCAGGGGATGCTCTTGTTGACACCCTTAGTGACAATCGAAGATCCACCTCCACTGTTTAAAAATCCTTTAAAGTTTATTAAATAATTTCTTCGTACATAAATGGCAGTGAATCAAGTTGTTGCTCCTCATTGGGAAATATTTGAAAATTATATTATTGATAATTCTACAACCAAATATGAATATACAGAAATTAAAGAAAACAATGTGAATGCAACTCAACAATTAAATTATAATTTCATTTTAAAAGATGTGGAATCTTGGATTCTGCCAAGTGATAGTTACCTTTATACAAAAATGAAAATATCACGATCGGATGGAACAAATATGCAAAATAATGATAAAATAATGAAGCTACTTTAACAAATAATGGATTTAATTTGTTCAGAAATGCTGAATATATTATCAATGGAAAATGTAATGAAAATATGTAGGTATACCTACAATGATTATGTAGGTATAACCACTACTGTTATAGTCAGTGATCCAGGGACCGTTATCTTTGAAGGGGTGGCTCACATTCGCTCCAGTTGGTTTGAGGGTGGATTCTAGGGTAATCGAGGGTGCTGGTGACGAATATCGGGCAGCACAAGTTCGGACGCCTGTAAAACATGGTCATTTTAGCCTATAAAGTCAAATTTGGCCTATAACGACGTCATACCACTCTTGATTTTATTTACATGGTAAAAAAAACTGAAAACTTTATAAACGTGACATATTCTAAATCCTAAGAACAAGTACTTTCACCTGGTATTTTTAGTTTTTCCCACAATCTTTATGTTTTTTTGTTAACCCTTATTTGATTTTGAAAACAAGGTTTTTAAATATACTTTTTCTTAATTTTTTCGATTTTTCTTAAATTATCGCTTGCATAGGTATATTTTTTTATGATTTTTTAAAATTCTGCTCGTTATTACGAATCAAACCATATACCTCTTTTTTTAAAAAAAAATTTAATCCTTGAGCAACTATTTATTTTTTCTAAATGACGTCATAGCTTTCAGAATTTAGCCTACAATGGCCAAGTTTTTTTTTAATTTTTTTTAGCTGTTAAAAAAATGAAAACGAATCAAACTGCACATCATTCGAACCATCAGAATGTCCTTTACACGTTGTTAATAAAAACAAAGTCGAGACTTGAATCTACAAGAATATACAAGCGTTTCAACAAGAGAACCCCCCCCTCCTTCAAAAAAAAGAAAATTTTCTGAATAGTGGCGTTTTACTCGAAATATTTTCAAAATAACCTATTGTTTTTATCTCACCAAACGATAGATCGCTCTTTTCTGAATCAAATCATGTATTTATATTCTATAGAACTAATATTTTTAACCAGGAAAAAAAAGATGCCTAGTTCTGCGATCGCATGTGCGAATTTGTTATATTTTTTATGCTTTATTTGAATTCTGCTCGTCATTACGAATCAAACCATGTGCCTCTTTTCCAAAAAATCTTAATTCTTAAGCAACTATTTATTTTTGCTGTAGTAGTAGTAAAATCTGGCTTACGTAGGCTCATATACGAGCCTCAAGGTGGCGAAGCCCGTGTGGTGCAGAGGTGACTAAGGCTGATTTAAGATACTATTTTCTTTAAATCCCACCATAGCACGGACCAATGATCTAATCGGTTAGATTTGGTGAACGGCCACTGATGTAGTAAACGGTAACTGTCACGATCAGCTGAAAGTAAGGTTTTAACGACTGCATTAGCAGTTTAATATCATAACAAATAAAAAATCCAATATCTAAAACTGAATATGAAACGGTGGCTCAAATCTCTTTTTTTTTCTCCGTATTCGTCTTGGGACTTGTTCTGATTCACTTCGGAAAGTAGGCATTTTTGGGGGTCAGCTCCACACTTGCATGCGCTGTCACAAAAACCTATTTTGGAGCATTTGCAGTGCAAGCCGCACTTCGTCTTGTCACAGTTGCAAAAAAAGCGATGCTAGCCCATGCGCTATCGCAGAAACTAGGTCTGGCTTTAGTTCATGATCTTCAATTCTCCAGCCCATATCGATACCCTAAGGTAAATCAATACAGGAGTTGTGGCTTTGGATCCAAATCAGTGACTTGAAAATGCACCTTTTCAAATGAAGCAGAAACGAGATATCAGTTGGTGGTAAACGCCACAAATCCTCCAATCTTGAGTACAAAAGTGTACGAAGATCATTCAGACTATTGAAGTTAGTCGCACTTCTGCCATACACTGTAACCACAAGCTGCTTACAGACGTTGACTAAACCATCACTTTGCGCAGATGATGGCCTCTCTGCAAGGGCTCGAACTTCATCACCTAAAGACTCCAACAAAGTTCTGAAGACTTCGCAGCTCGAAAAAATTCACTTCATCACTATGCTCTTCCTCTTGTCTCTTAATGTACAATACAGTGAAATTGCTCATTTTTGTAATATTCCAAAGAAAACAAAATAATATTCACAATAATACTATCGAACAAAATCCAATTCAGAACTGTGACACTAACTAGCTGTTTCCCACTTTATATAGAGTATTTTCCAAGGCTATGGGGTTTTTTCCCCAAATCCTGTTGACAAATCAGTTAAGTAACTAGGTTTTCCCCCAAAGTCTTCCATTGTTGAGAAACTAATTAGGTTTTCCCAAAATCTTAAATTGTTCACAAACATGCTATGGAACTAATGTTTTTCCCAAGGTCTCTATTGACAAAAACATTTCTGGTTTTTTTCCCCGTGACCTTGAGCTTAGGACTCAGGGACTACGTACTCCCTATCGAAGGTGTATAGCGGCACAGTAAATAGTATCTAATATACTACTCACATCCAAGAAGAAAAGTTATGTCAATCCTAATGAAAAATGCAAAATCTCATGAAAATATCATACTTTAGTTTATATAATAATATAATTTGGACTATATAGTTGCACATTAGGGAGGTGTGGGGGTAAAGTAACCTAAACTCACCCCCCCCCTAATGTTCAAATATAAGTAGAGTTGCTCGTCTGGATTCTAAGATGCCCCCGTACAAACAGGTTTTTTCTAGGAGTTACATATAAAAACACAATTTGCAAAGTTTAACGACCCAATTTAAATGTTCAATGTCTTTTTTTTTTTTTAAATATAAACAAACTCTTTGCCAAGATGACAGACGAACTTTAAAAGTTAAATGTCTTTTTTTTTTATTTAAAAAAACAGGTGTGTCTTATTTTTACTCGCCTATTATTTTTTGTATATAATCAGGTTCCATATTTGATTATCCATCAGTTTAGAATATTTTATATTCTATATATCATTTTTTATAATTACATAGAAAAAATTGATAATTATAGACTTTTTATTGTGAGTAAAAAATATTTGCATTATTAAAAATAACGTGTAATTAATATAATTAAATCATTATTTAATTAAACTATAACTAATGGATGATTATACACTTAGAAATTACTTCTTTAGTTTACGAGATTTGCGAATTTTTTTCGAAGAGGTATTAGAGTAAAAGTATTGCGATGGTTAAGAATGCCTCACGGGGTAATTAAAGAATGGGGTGCTTACATCAGATACTTAATAGATTTGACGATTACAAGAGACATTGCTAGAGTCAAATATATTTGGTGTTGGTGATATTATGACCCTCCAAGTCCCCTGAGGATAGGGCTGCACAGTGTATCGGTATCGGACGTATTATTTTTGGGCGTATTGCTATCGCAGGTATCTATACAGATTTTTAGTAGCTCGTATAAAAGATATTACTCATATCTACGTTCTTCCTATAAATTAAACCATCAGCAACTTCGATTTTAAATTTTACCGGCTTAAATTCCAATCTGCTTAAACTCGTAAAAAAAAAGCCAGTCCTGGATAGAGCCTAAGCTATCTATATTTTAAATACGATGCATAAAAAATAAAACAATATGGTCTGTCTGATATTTATTCAGAATATTAATGAGGGCACCGTTCCCCCCTCCCCAAAACCAAAGCTCACGTAGGATAAAATAAAAATAAAATTTTTTTTATTTTTAAATTATTAACTTCAATATTTTAAAACTTATATGATTAAATTTCAATCTGCATAACATCTTAAAAAAAGAACGCCAGTCCTATATGGAGCCTAAGTTATCTATATTTTAAATACGATGCATACAAAAATAACACAATTTTGACTATTAGGTCCATTTGATATTAATTTTCAATACGATGAATAAAAAAACACAATTTTGACTATTAGGTCCGTTTGATTTGGTGTGTTTGATATTTATTCAGAATATTAATGAGGGCGCCGTTCCCCCCTCCCCAAAACCAAAGCTCACGTAGGATAAAATTTTCTTATTTATTTTTAAATTATAAAATTCACTATTTTAAAACTTATTGGATTAAATTTAACTCTGATTAAAGGCTTAAAAAAACGACAGTCCTAGATAGAGCCTAAGCTATCAATATTTTAAATACGATGCATAAAAAACACAATTTTGACTATTAGGTCCAGTTGATATTTATTCATAGTATTAATGGGGGGCGCTGTTCCCCCCCCCAACAACCACCCCTCAAACAGGATAAAAGAAAAAAAAAATTTTATTTCTTTTTAAATTATTAAAATAACTATTTTAAAAATTATAGGATTAAATTTCAATCTGCTTAAACTCATAAAAAAGAACGCCAGTCGTATATGGAGCCTAGGCTATCTATATTTTAAATACGTTACATAAAAATAACAGAATTTTGACTATTAGGTCCATTTGATATTAATTTTAAATACGATGCATCAAAAATAACAAAATTGTGACTTTGATTTAATATGTTTTGTTATTGTCAATAATTTTAATAAAAAAAACAAACTTTTGACTATTAGGTCCTAGGTTGTTTGAGAATTTAGTATAATGGGGGGGGCAATTCCCCATCCCCAACCAACCCGCTGCATTATTTACCAATTTTCTTATTAAAATTAAATTTATGCAAAAACATATTAAGAAAATAATATTATTAAATTAAAATATTAATAAAGTCGTAAAAAAAACGACATTAATGTATATATAAAAATATCTAACTAAATTCTAATAGCGGCATAAAAAACAACATTTAGTCGCGTATTACAGTGTTAGCGGTATAATTAGTCGAAATGGGGGGCTATGGTACAACTCCCCAGAACAAAACAACACACAGGATAAAATAAAAAAATGTTATTTCTTTTTCAATTATGAACGTCACGATTTTAAAACTTATAGGCTTAAATTTCAATCTGCTTAAACTCATAAAAAAGAACGCCAGTCGTATATGGAGCCTAGGCTATCTATATTTTAAATATGTTACATAAAAAATAACAGAATTTTGACTATTAGGTCCATTTGATATTAATTTTAAATACGATGCATAAAAAATAACACAATTTATACTATTAGGTCAGTAAGATATTTATTCAGAATATTAATGGGGGCGCCATTCCTCCTCCCAAGAACCAAAGCTCTCGATTAATAAAAGAAAAAATTTCATATCATTTTAAATTATGAACTTAACGATTTTAAAACTTATAGGCTTAAATTTAAATCTTCTTAAACTCGTAAAAAAGAATGACAGTCATAGATGGAGCCTCAGCAAGTTATATTTTAAATACGATGTATAAAAAATAACACGGTTTTGACTATTAGTTCTGTTTGTTTTTTTTTTAGAATATTAAAGGGGGCACCGTTCCCCCTCCCCCAACACCAAAGCTCACACAGGATAAAAGAAAAAAATTGTATGTCTTTTTTCAATTATTAACTTCATGATTTTAAAAATTATTGGCTTAAATTTCAATCTGCTTAAACTCGTAAAAGAACACCAGTCTTAGATGGAGACTAAGCTATATATATTTTAAATACGATGCATAAAAAAAGTAACACAATTTTGACTATTAGACCCGTTTGATATTAATTTTAAATACGATGCATAAAAAAATAACACAATTTTGACTATTAGGTCCTTTTGATATCTTTTCAGAATATTAATATTCCTCACCCCCCTCCGCAATACTAAAACCCATCCCAACACATTAAATATATTGTGCATATTTAAAGGAGACGCATTGCTCGTTAATCAATTTTTAGTCTTAAATATGATATATTTCTACAAGCTTGTTAAGAACCGTTTTAGCCAAAATACCCTCTACCTGAACATCTGTCAAAAAGCGTTTGAATTTTGGTTTAGATATGTGGTACGCTTTCAATCAGAAACTCAAGATGATAATATAGTTAAAAGTAGTTATACTAAAATTTGAACTTATCGTGAAAGGCGAGGTGTTGAAGAGGAGGGAACCCCCCTCATATACGTCATAATTTTGGTTCATTTTAAGTTTTAGTGTTTCTCCTTACTTTCAGTTGAAATTTTTTTTGAATATTTCTAATACACTAAAACATAGAGCGCTACAAACATCAGAATCAACTTTAGAGGGAAAATTTATCTGTAAAAGAGGGGTTATTATTTCCTTACTAAATTTTTCTTCTTTTTTTTTAAGGAGGAATTGGATTCATGCAATTACTCTCCCCCTGAAAAACGACCGAGATGGAACGATACCACATCGATGCAAGCTACCAAAATACATGGTGAAAATATCCCTTTACACATTGACAACGATTCGAGTGAAACAAGAAAACAGTTAAGGGCACTTCTAAAAACACAGAAAAAGGACAAACAGACCCTTCTGTATAATGGTAGAGATGTGAGACGCTTTAGTCTATTAAATCACGCAATTAAATACCCTTTGATATCGTTTTACCCAGTGATATAGTTATGCTAAGCATTACAAAACACGAAAATTCTTAAACGACAAAAGATATTTTTTTTTTTTTTTTTTTTTAATTTTTCTTTAAATTTTGTTTTAGAAATTAAAGGATATTAAATTTTTAACAAGTTAAAAACGTTTAATATTTTTTTTTTTATAGTTTAGGTTAATATTGAGCCCTACGTGCCTGAAATCATGAATTATGATATTTAATTATCTGTTTTTGTTTTAAGACACCATAGATAGTTGAAACTCTACATAAATATCTTCATTTTTAACCTAATTGCGTATAGTTTAAATAATTCTAGGAGGATGAAGTATTTTTCTACTTAACAACTGCATTAATAACTTCCAAGATGATAGGACAGTATGACACAGAATTTATCAGTTACCGAGAGTTCAATAACTCCCCTCGCAATGACTTCCAAGGGTTTTATGACTCCTCCCCACACTGAATTCAGATGGTTTTAAGACTCATCTCACGACTCATAACTCAATTCAACCTTGAGTGAAGGTATAAAAGTTTGATGAAGTATTTCTCTGCTTAACAACTACATTAATAGCCTCCAAGATGATAGGACTGTATGACACCGAATTTATCAGTTTGAAAAAATCATCTTGCGGTGTTATATTCGAATGTGCTTTTTATTATTGTCTATGGATCTCGAAGAAATTGACTGTTATCATTGGTTAGTGAACTATAATCTGTTTGAGTATGATAAAAGCTTGTGGAGTACTACATTACGTTATATAAACAGACTGGGATTCTATGATAGAGTGATTACACCACTTAATAATACTAGTCAGGAACTGAGAAATGTCCAGGAGGAAGTCAGTGAAATTTGCAGCTTTTTCGGAGTTGAAGCGCTCTATGTAAAGGGCAATGTACCTACAGATAAAGTTTTAATTCAAAAGTGTGACCCTAGGATTCCACTTTTCAATCTAGAAGCGTTTAAGTGTCCTAAATTTGAAGGGGGCTATCACCGTCCTGAAGACGAGGTTAGGTTCTTCGCACAGTGGATACCTAAGAACATACCTGATCGGGATAAATCCATAAGACATGTTAAAAACTATCCTATATCATGGGACCAGCGTGTGTGGATGTTTAAGAGTGAACTCTAAGTAGTATATTTATGTGAACATTTGTTGTTGTTGTTTTTTTCTCAAAAAAAAAATCTGTTAATACATTTAAGCAATAAATATCTTTAAGCTTAACCCCTTCATGTTCTTTAGAATAGTATTTATTCAGATGACTACTGACTCAATACGGGATACAACCTGATAACCAAATTCAATATTTGTTATCTACCAGAAACTTCATGGAAAATGAACAGCTCAACATTAACTGTTTTACCGCTTGATCAATTTCAGACAGAAAAGATCAAAAGATATAAAAACTTTTTCTATCTTCTACGTAAAAATTTAGAATAGAACTTTTAATTTATTTATGGGTTGACGAACTTAAAAACTGATGTTGAAGATTTTTATTTTTCTCTGGAGAACCTAGAATTGAAATGTAAGTTCTTTAATAAAATTCGGAATTGAGTTAACTTATCATGATCACAGAATAATTTTTTCTATATTCTACGAAAAATTTGGATCACTACTTTAAATTTTTCCATCTCTTTGAGAAAATCTGAACTGAAATGAAAAATTTTTAGTTTCTCTGGGAAAAAAATAGAATTGATCTGTAAGTTATTTCTTTTTTCATTGAGAAAATTCAGAAGTGAACTTGAACTTTTCTTCACCACATTGAGAAAATTAGAAATTAAATGAAGCTTTTTATCTTCCTGGAAAATATTCACATTCATAGTATAACTTTTCTTATCTTCTACACTAAAATTTAGAAAATTACTTTAAATTTGTTTATGTCTTTCGGAAAAATTACAGAATTAAAGTGGAGATCCTTATCTTCATAGTGAAATATTCATGATCAAGGTGTAACTTTTTATATCTTCTACAAAAAATTTGGATGAAAGCTTTAAATTTATGTCTTTGGGGAAAAATCTGAATTGAAGTTGACCATTTTTATATTATTTGTAAGAATATAATTGATCAATAACTAATTTCTTTTTTTATTTGTAAAACTCAGAAGAGAAGTTAAACTTTTATTAACTTCCTTGAGAAAATTTAAAATTGAAGTACAACTTTGTCTTTAGTGAAAATATTCACACTGGAGTTTTTTATCTTCATTGAAAATATTCACGATCAAAGTATAACTTTTTCTTGCAAAATACAAAATACTTGTTACAAAACCAAAAGATTTCTAACAACATTAAAAATAGTTCTTACATAATATAAAAGTTCAAACAAAATCAAAAGCAGTTCTTACAAAACAGAAATAATTATTAAAAAATACAAAAATTTTTAAGAATTCCAAAATAGTTCTTACAAAACAAAAATTATTCGTAATAAATACAAAAATACTTTACCCAAATCCACAATAGCTCTAACAGAATATAAAATACTTTGTGAAAAATACCAAATACTTGCTTCAAGACACTAAATTTCTAACAACATACAAAATAGTTATTATATCATACAAAAAATTCAAACATATTCAAAAAATAATTCTTACAAAGCAGAAACAATTCTTTAAATATACAAAAATTTGTAATAAAATCAAAAATAGTTCTTAAACAACAAAAACTATTCTTAAAAATAGAAAAAATCCTTTACAAAAATCAAAAATAGTTCTAAAGAGTTAAGAATATCTTCTGCAAAATATGAAATACATGTCACAAAGCACGTAAATTCTAACAACACCGAAAGTAGTTCTTACAGGATACAAAAAGTTCAAACAAAATCCGAAAATAGTTCTTAAAAAACAAAAATTATTCTTACGAAATACAAAAATATTTTAGACAAATCCAAAATAGTACTAACAGAATAAAAAATAGTTGTTGCAAAATTCGAAATACTTGTTACAAAACAAAAAGATTTGTATGCATTTCCTTGGCACCTTTCCAAACGAGCGGGGACTCCCCACTGGTTCCTACATATTGCAAAAAGTGAGCAGTACGAAAACTCCACGTTTTCAACCAGACTGGTTTTTTAGGGACCACTCGGGAGAGAGAGGTACCGACGACAGCGCTTGAGTACATTTTTTTAAGGGTCAGTGACACCAGGTTACGTGCGCCCCCGGAACCGGGTCGAAATGAACCTTAAAAAAATGAAATAAAGATCTGTCGACTTTACATATCTCTCCCGATTGGTCCCTAAAAAACCAGTCTGGTTGAAAAGGTGGAGTTTTCGTAATGCTCACTTTTTGCAATGTGTAGGAACCAGTGGGGAGTCCCCGCTCGTTTGGAAAGGTGACAAGGAAAGGCATACAAATAATTTTGTTTTGTAACAAGTATTTTGAATTTTGCAATAACTATTTTTTATTCTGTTAGTACTATGTTGGATTTGTCTAAAATATTTTTGTATTTCGTAAGAATAATTTTTGTTTTTTAAGAACTATTTTCGGATTTTGTTTGAACTTTTGTATCCTGTAAGAACTACTTTCGGTGTTGTTAGAATTTCCGTGCTTTGTGACATGTATTTCATATTTTGCAGAAGATATTCTTAACTCTTTTAGAACTATTTTGGATTTGTGTAAAGGATTTTTTCTATTTTTAAGAATAGTTTTTGTTGTTTAAGAACTATTTTTGATTTTCTTACAACTTTTTGTATTTTGCAAGAATTGTTTCTGATTTGTAAGAATTATTTTTGGAATATGTTTGAATTTTTTGTATGATATAATAAATATTTGGGATGTTGTTAGAAATTTAGTGTCTTGAAGCAAGTATTTGGTATTTTTCACCAAGTATTTTATATTCTGTTAGAGCTATTGTGGATTTGGGTAAAGTATTTTTGTATTTATTACGAATAATTTTTGTTTTGTAAGAACTATTTTGGATTTCTTAAAACTGTTTGTATTTTTTAAGAATTATTTCTGTTTTGTAAGAACTGCTTTGGATTTTGTTTGAACTTTTATATTCTGTAAGAACTATTTTTAATATTGTTAGAAATCTTTTGGTTTTGTAACAAGTATTTTGTATTTTGCAAGAAAAAGTTATACTTTGATCGTTAATATTTTCAATGAAGATAAAAAACTCCAGTGTGAATATTTTCCCTAAAGACAAAGTTTTACTTCAATTTTAAATTTTCTCAAGGAAGTGAAGAAAAGTTTAACTTCTCTTCTGAGTTTTCTCAATAAAAAAAGAAATTATTTATTTATCAATTATATTTTTCCAAATAATATAAAAAGTTTCCACTTCAATTCAGATTTTTCCCCAAAGTCATAAATTTAAAGCTTTCATCCAAATTTTTTTTAGAATATATAAAAAGTTACACATTGATCATGAATATTTCACTATGAAGATAAGGAGCTCCACTTTAAGTCTGTAATTTTTCCGAAAGACATAAACAAATTTAAAGTAATGTTCTAAATTTTAGTGTAGAAGATACGAAAAGTTATACTATGAATGTGAATATTTTCCAGGAAGATAAAAAGCTTCCTTTAATTTCTAATTTTCTCAATGTGATGAAGAAAAGTTCAAGTTCTCTTCTGAATTTTCTCAAATACAAGAGAAATAAATTTTATATAAAGAAAAGAATGTACCAGATAAACTAAAAATTTTTCACTTCAGTTAAGATTTTCTCACAGGTATGGAACTTAGTCATTGATTGGTCAAAATTTTTAGTATCCTATATTAAATATTATTAGGTGATCATGAAAAGTTAACTCAAGTCCGAATTTTATTAAAGAACTTACATTTCAATTCTAATTTCTCCATAGAAAAATAAAAATCTTCCACATCAGTTTTTAAGTTCATCAACACATAAATAAATTTAAAGTTCTATTCTAAATTTTTCCGTAGAAGATAGAAAAAGTTTTTATATCTTTTTGATCTTTTCAGTCTGAAAATGATCAAGCTGTAAAAAAGTTAATGTTGAGCTGTTCATTTTCCATGAAGTTTCTGTTAGATAACAAATATTGACTTTGGTTATCAGGTTGTATCCCGTATTGAGTCGGTAGTCATCTGATTAAATACTATTCTAAAGACCATGAAGGGGTTAAGATTAAAGATATTTATTGCTTAAATGTATTAACAGATTTTTTTTTGAGAAAAAAACAACAACAACAAATGTTTACATAAAAATACTACTTAGAGGTCACTCTTAAACATCCACAAACGATGGTCCCATGATATAGGATAGTTTTTAACATGTCTTATGGATTTATCCCGATCAGGTATGTTCTTAGGTATCCACTGTGAGAAGAACCTAACCTCGTCTTCAGGACGGTGATAGCCCCTTCAAATTTAGGACACTTAAACTCTTCTAGATTGAAAAGTGGAATCCTAGGGTCACACTTTTGAATTAAAACTTTATCTGTAGGTACATTGCCCTTTACATAGAGCGCTTCAACTCCGAAAAAGCTGCAAATTTCACTGACTTCCTCCTGGACATTTCTCAGTTCCTGACTAGTATTATTAAGTGGTGTAATCACTCTATCATAGAATCCCAGTCTGTTTATATAACGTAATGTAGTACTCCACAAGCTTTTATCATACTCAAACAGATTTTAGTTCACTAACCAATGATAACAGTCAATTTCTTCGAGATCCAAAGACAATAATAAAAAAGCACATTCGAATATAACACCGCAAGATGATTTTTTCAAACTGATAAATTCGGTGTCAAACAGTCCTATCATCTTTGAGGCTATTAATGTAGTTGTTAAGCATAGAAATACTTCATCAAACTTTTATACCTTCGCTCAAGTTTGAATGGAGTTATGACTATTGAGATGAGTCTTAAAACCATCTGAATTCATTGTAGGGTGGAGTCATAAAACCCCGGGAAGTTATTGCGGGGGGAGTTATTGAACTCTCGGTAACTGATAAATTCTGTGTCATACTGTCCTATCATCTTGGAAGTTATTAATGCAGTTGTTAAGTAGAAAAATACTTCATCCTCCTAGAATTATTTAAACTATACGCAATTAGGTTAAAAATGAAGATATTTATGTAGAGTTTCAACTAGCTATGGTGTCTGAAAACCCAAACAGCTAATTAAATATTCTAATTCATGATTTCAGGCACGTAAGGCTCAATAGTAACCGAAAAAATAAAAAAAAAAATATTAACCTTTTTTAAATTTTTAAAAATTTAATAGCAATTTATTTATAAATCAAAATGTACAGAAACATTAAAAAAAAAAATATCTTTGGTCATTTAAGAATTTTCGTGTTTTGTAATGATTAGTATAACTATATAACGGGGTATAACGATATCGCAGGATATTTCATTGCGTGATTTAATAGACTAAAGCGTCTCACATCTCTACCATGATACAGAAGGGTATGTTTGTCCTTTTTCTGTGTTTTTAGAAGTGCCCTTAACTGTTTTCTTGTTTCACTCGAATCGTTGTCAATGTGTAAAGGGATATTTTCACCATGTATTTTGGTAGCTTGCATCGATGTGGTATCGTTCCATCTCGGTCGTTTTTAGGGGGGAGAGTAATTGCATGAATACAAATCCTCCTTAAAAAAAAAGAAGAAAAATTTAGTAAGGAAATAATAACCCCTCTTTTACAGATAAATTGTCCCTCTAAAGTTGATTCTGATGTTTGTAGCGCTCTATGTTTTAGTGCATTAGAAATATTCAAAAAAAATTTCCACTGAAAGTAAGGAGAAACACTAAAAATTTAAAATGAACCAAAATTATTACGTATATGAGGGGGGGTCCCTCCTCCTCAACACCTCGCCTTTCACGCTAAGTTCAAATTTTCGTATAACTACTTTTAACTATCTTATCATATTGAGTTTCTGATTGAAAGCGGACCACATATCTAACACATAATTCAAACGCTTTTTGACAGCTGTTCAGGTATAGGGTATGTTGGATAAAACGGTTCTTAACAAGCTTGCAGAAATATATCATATTTAAGACTAAAAATTGATTAACGAGCAATGCGTCTCCTTTAAATATGCACAATATATTTAATGTGTTGGGATGGGTTTTAGTATTGCGGAGGGGGGTGAGGAATATTAATATTCTGAAAAGATATAAAAAGTACATAATAGTCAAACTTGTTTTATTTTTTTTTGAATCTTAATTAAAATTAATATCAAAAGGGTCTAATATTCAAAATTGTGTTACTTTTTTTATTAATCGTATTTAAAATATAGATAGCTTAGGCTCCATCTAAGACTGGTGTTCTTTTTTACGAGTTTAAGCAGATTGAAATTTAAGCCAATAAGTTTTAAAATCTTGACGTTCATAATTGAAAAAGACATACAATTTTTTTCTTTTATCCTGTGTGAGCTTTGGTTTTGGGGGAGGGGGAAAGGTGCCCCCTTTAATATTCTAAAAAAAAAAAAAACAGAACTACTAGTCAAAACCGTGTTATTTTTTATACATCGTATTTAAAATATAAATAGCTTAGGCTCCATCTAGGACTGTCGTTATTTTTTAAGAGTTTAAGCAGATTGAAATTTAAGCCAATAAGTTTTAAAATAGTGACGTTCATAATTGAAAAAGATATTAAATTTTTTATTTTATTAATAGCTAGCTTTGGTTTTGGGGTAGGAGGGACTGTCGCCCCCATTAATATTCTGAATAAATATCTAACTGACCTAATAGTATAAATTGTGTTATTTTTTATGCATCGTATTTAAAATTAATATCAAATGGACATAATAGTCAAAATTCTGTTATTTTTTATTCATCGTAAATAATAGATATAGAGACGCTTCCACCGCGACTCCGGTCGTTCAATAGTACTTTATTAATATTATTTATAAATTATCCTATAATAAATTTAAACTTTTATATAAATTATGAAAAAGTAATAAATATTTTTTTCTTAGTTAATTCTTTATCGGTTTGTCTTTTTATTGGTACAAGCGCCCCCCAAAAATCCTATTACTCAATATAAATCGTAACGCATAGTACAAATTGTGTTTTTTATGCATCGTATTTAAAATATTTATATCTTAGGCTCTATCTAGGACTGTCGTTTTTTTTATACTTTAATCAGATTTAAATTTAAGCCTATAATTTTTAAAATAGTGATGTTTATAATTGAAAAATAAATAATAAATTTTTATACTAAGTAAGCTTTGGTTTTGGGGAGAGGGAATGGCGCCCCCATTAATACTCTGAATAAATATCAAACTGACCTAATAGTCAAAATTGTGTTTTTTTATTCATCGTATTTAAAATTAATATCAAATGGACCTAATAGTCAAAATTGTGTTATTTTTTATGCATCGTATTTAAAATTAATATCAAATGGACCTAATAGTCAAAATTCTGTTATTTTTTATGTAACGTATTTAAAATATAGATAGCCTAGGCTCCATATACGACTGGCGTTCTTTTTTATGAGTTTAAGCAGATTGAAATTTAAGCCTATAAGTTTTAAAATAGTGACGTTCATAATTTAAAAAGACATAAAATTTTTTTTATTTTATACTGCGTGAGCTGTTGTTGTGGGGAGGGGGACCAGCGCCCCCATTAATACTCTGAATAAATATCAAACGGACCTAATAGTCAAAATTGTGTTTTTTATGCATCGTATTTAAAATATTGATAGCTTAGTCTCTATCTAGGACTGTCTTTTTTTTAAGAATTTAATCAGATTGAAATTTAAGCCTATAATTTTTAAAATAGTGATGTTTATAATTTAAATATAAATAATAAATTTTTATACTACGTCAGCTTTGGTTTTGGGGAGGGGGGAACGGCGCCCTCATTAATATTCTGAATAAATATCAAACAGACCTAATAGTCAAAATTGTGTTTTTTTATTCATCGTATTGAAAATTAATATCAAATGGACCTAATAGTCAAAATTGTGTTATTTTTGTATGCAACGTATTTAAAATATAGATAACCTAGGCTCCATATACGACTGGCGTTCTTTTTTAATAGGTTAAGCATATTTAAATTTAATGCTATAAGTTTTAAAATCGTGACTTTCATAATTGAAAAAGAAACAAAAATTTATTTTTATTTTATACTACGTGAGCTTTTGGTTGTGGGGAGGGGGGACCGGTGCCCCCTTTAATATTCTGAATAAAAATCAAACAGACCAAATTGTGTTATTTTTTATGCATCGTATTTAAAATATAGATAGCTTAGGCTCTATCCAGGACTGGCTTTTTTTTACGAGTTTAAGCAGATTGGAATTTAAGCCTGTAAAATTTGAAATCGAAGTTGCTGATGGTTGAATTTATAGGAAGAACGTAGATATGAGTAATATCTTTTATACGAGCTACTAAAAATCTGTATAGATAGCCGCGATAGCAATACGCCCAAAAATAATACGTCCGATACCGATACACTGTGCAGCCCGTTCCTCATGGGACTTGGAGGGTCATAATATCACAAACACCAAATATATTTGACTCTAGCAATGTCTCTTGTAATCGTCAAATCTATTAAGTATCTGATGTAAGCACCCCATTCTTTAATTACCCCGTGAGGCATTCTTAACCATCGCAATACTTTTACGCTAATACCTCTTCGCAAAAAATTCGCAAATCTCGTAAACTAAAGAAGTAATTACTAAGTGTATAAGTATCCCTTAGTTCTAGTGTAAGGAAAGAATTTCTTCCTTAACTTAATGACAATTTCTTTTTAATAATGCAAATATTTTTTACTCACCAGAAAAAGGTTAGAATTATCAATTTTTTATATGTAATTATAAAAAATGCTATCTCGAATATAAACGATTCGAAACTGATGGATAATCAAAAATGGAACCTGAATATATACAAAAAATAATAGGCGAGTAAAAAAGAAGAGACACCGGTTTTTTGAACTAAAAAAAAAAGACAATTAAATTTGAAATTGCGTCGTTAATCTTGGCAAGATGTGTGATTATCTGTAAAAAAAAAAAAGACAGTGAACTTTGAAATTGCGTCGTTCCTCTTGGCAAAGAGTGTGATGATCTGTAAATACTAGAAAAAACCTGTTTGTACGGGGGCATCTTAGAATCCAGACGAGCAACTCTACTAATATATAGTCCAAGTAATAGAAGTCCAATCCATTCTGTCACCGGTTATTTGTCTTTGTGGCTATGAAACTGGTTTTCGTAGATCGTACATTATCTTTAGAATACTGTCATCCCCAGATCTATCCTCAGGGACTGCGTCGGTCATGTTAAATCTAAAGGTATAGTTTTGGAACCTTTCAACTAGTGCTAAACAAAATGGCAATCTCAAACTTTTAATCGAACAATATTTGGGGAAAAAAGAGACATGGGAGGGTGGCTAATAGCCGTCCGATCTTTTTGGTCAAATAAAAGGGACACCAGAAATTTTAATTGCCGTTCAAATGACCCTTTCACGATGTTCTAAAACCGTTGGTTCGATGCAATCAGCCCTGGGAAAAAAGGAAATTAACGCGTATCCGTGATTTTTCTTCTGGCAAATAATATAAAATTCAACACTTTTGTAGATAGGGGCTTGAAACCTCTACAATCAGGTTCTCTGATACACCGAATCTAACGATGTTATTTTAATTAAAATTCTTTCACTTTTATTGGGTGTTTCCTCCCTCTTTCAAAAATCAGGCAAATTTTCACAGTTTCTTAGCCTTTTATGGGTAAAACTAA
Organism: Artemia sp. Qi Xiang Cuo; assembly: GCF_049724085.1. Classification (NCBI taxonomy): domain Eukaryota; kingdom Metazoa; phylum Arthropoda; class Branchiopoda; order Anostraca; family Artemiidae; genus Artemia; species Artemia sp. Qi Xiang Cuo. The sequence continues at coordinate 52,656,225 of NC_142805.1, read as the reverse complement.
GCATAATGAATCTTATATAATTGATAAATTAAACGAAAACTTACCAAGTTTGAAGTTTGATTGTAGTTCTACTCCAGAGAATGAGCACTAGTGCAGCTGCGAGTTTAACTGAGAAGGACACGTGCAATTGCATTGATTGACCAAAACAACGGCAGCATTTAATGGCCTTTGTAGTATCCGCTGGTTAAGCTCATAACGAAACGCTCAGAATTCCACAGGAAGGGAAATTGGGAGGACAGTTGAACTCTCAGCTACGCTGGCGCTCCTTCTTTGGGTTAGGATTACAATCAAACTTCAAACTTGGTAAGTTTTCGTTTAATTTATCAATTCTACTCCAAGAGGACCGCCTTAGCTCCGGCTTGGAGTTCAGCTGAGATTTTAAAGTTCAGCATGAGCTAAACCAACACTAATGATCAAAAATAGCCCTCTTCATTAAAAGAGGCTGTTGTACAAAAATTCATTTATAGGAAGATATTTCAAATATAACAAATTACAGTGAGTAATTTCAAAAGACAGATAACTGTTGACCACTTTCAATTGGTTTATTATAGAACCTTGCAAACGTTTTGGCATTTGTCCTGCCTACATATTTTACGATTTGATCCACATCAACTCCTCTTGCTTTAAGGTGGGACGTTGAGGCAGACCTTGTGCTATGAGCACCATAAACACTGATATCTATACCTGCAAGAAATAAAACTTCTTTTTATCCATCTAGAAATAGATGACTTGGACGCAGCAGTATGAGGCTTATGATATGTAAGAAAAAGTGCGTCGTTTCTATTCGGATATGATGTCTTTTTAACATACCTAGCTTGGTGCGTCGCCGGACACGGGGACGACTCTTAATAAGGCCGAAATTTAACTACTAATTTGTGGTTGCCCGGTTTCGATGTTTTTAACAACACATTGATTTGAAAATCAAAACTTCCATCGTCATTATGTATCATATTACTAAGTGATAAACTGGCCAAAAACTGAACTCTTTCACAAGCTGATAAAATCAATAAAACTGCTAATTTTTGTGTTAGTGTCTTTGATTGAAGATTTTTGATATCCCAAGCTGGCAATCTGAAGAGACCAAATACGCGTTTTACATCCCAAATGCTAGAAATCTTGGGTAGACCAGGCCTTCTATTAAAGACACCTTTCATGAACTTCTTGTTGATGTGATTACTGCCTAACTGAAGGCTTGGTAAAATTGCCGATAAAGCACTCCTCGCAGTATTAATAGCACTGTATCCAACACCTGAGTGAAAAAGTTCCGCTAGAAAGGTCAAAGTCTCCGGTAGAGTTGCTTCCAAGGCCTGGATTGTGTTTCTTTCGCAAAAGTCGATCCATTTTTCAATGTAAACTTTGTACTGGCGCTTAGTCGAATCCTACCATCCATCCATGATAATATCGACTGTGGAGGGAGAATATCCTTAGTGGTGAAGCCCTTGACGGAGACGACACAAGCCGCTAGGCGTAACGTCTTGGACAATGGATGGTGCAAGGTCGGTTTCTGTGGGAGAGACAAAGTAAAAATATCATTTGGTAGAAATATTGGACTTCCTATTAAAAGCTTTAATAGTAAGGGATACCATACTTGTGTGGTCAAATTTGGAAAGATCAAAATACCAGTGGCCTGATCTGTTTTCACCTTCTGAAGGGTCCTCAGAAGTAAACTGAATGGGGGAATACATAAAAGAAATAAGGCTTCCAATTCAATGCAAATGCATCTACGAAATAACATTCTGGATCTGGTTTCCAAGAAACAAATGGTTTAATCTGAAAATTTAATCTAGTCGCAAACAAATTAATATCTATTGACTGACATGCCAAAAAATTCAAAATAATGAATATTTTAGAATCCAATTTCCATTCCTTTTCATTATCAAATTTTCGTGATGCTTTATCCGCGATATTAGCAACCCCAGGCACATGTTCTGCAGATATCCACCCTTTGCCCTGCAATACTACCTGCCAGACCTTATTTGCGAAATAATTACAAAATTTAGATTTTGATCCTCCCATTTTATTTATATAAGCTACTGTGGTTATATTGTCAGAACGCAGCCGAACATGCATGCCTTTAATATCATGGGCAAAACATTTTCATCCCAGATAAACTGCCTTCGTTTCTAAAACATTGATATCAAATCTCTTCTCTTCAGAGGACCATTCACCCGTGGCCGTTTTCATGGAATATTCATCCACGAGTACCCAACCTAGTTTCGACGCATCACTACACAAATATTTGCCAATTGATCTAGACATGTGAACTGCATCTGTAAGGTTTTTGACAACCTTTTCTTTAATATGCTCAATTTCTAGCTCAAGAATCGCATTTGCTGCCTCTAAAACGCAAAATGTTGAGTGAACAATTGTCCGCTGCACTTGAAGTGCCTTAGCATCCCTCTATTTAGCCTGTGATGAGAGAATAGCTCAAATTTCACTATTCACCTTTGGAGGAATAGTTTTATCGGTATTCGCAGCCCTATGGTGGCGCTCAAATAACTCTTTTAGCTTCACTATTTCCAAAGGCTCAGAGAAAGCTCTACTTGCAACTTTGGCAAGTTTCTTTTGGATCTTGGGACCCTCTTTGGTACCAGAATGTTCTTCAGAAATCTTTTTTGAATAGAGCGTCATTTGACGTGTTTTCTTTTAATCTTTTACCTTTTCCGGAGAAGCCTTACGCTTTGCGTCATGGATTTTTGTGGGGCTCCGAGAGCAAGATTTTTCGTTCCTAGAACTAATTTTAGGACTCCGAGAGCCATATCAAGCACTAGTTTGAAACTCTGGGCTCCGAGGGCCATTTGTTTGATCCCTATCACTCTCACTTGAGAGTATTCTGCGACGCGAATGAGCTTTGTATTGCCTTCCACGCCTCTCACGATCATAATCTTCATCGACTAAATTGTCCAACAATCCAATCACTATCACTCATTATTTAATTTGGTCCAAATCAAAGCGAATACTAACGTCAACTGGTGTTGCTTTGGTCAATCGAGGCGATTGCACGCGTCTATCTCAGTTGAACTCGAAGGTGGAGCTAAGGCGCTCCTTTTGGAGTAGAATTTGAATCAACTTAATAAGCCGATGATATACTGATTGATGTCAAAATTGCGTTTCAAGAATTTCGGTTACTATTGAGTATTGTAGCTATATTCTTACAGTTCGTTACCGCAAACTGTTTGATATATTAGCACACAAATCCAAAAACTTAAAAAATAGGATGTTATCTCCGTTAATTAGGTATTTCAATTACAAATCAGAAAATTTGGAGAATTATTGGAGTTTTGATTAGATATTAGAAGTAGAACTCAAAATCATTAGACAATTCCCAGAGTAGATATCCCCCTCCCCCTTAATCCCAACCGACTTCAATCATCGAACTACAATCGATTTAATCTACCTATCTATTTATGTTACAAATCCTATTATAAAACGCACTAAGTCCTATTTTCTTTTTCAATTATTTATTTTATTTATTTAGAAAATTATATTTAATGTATAGGGTACCCGCGATCTTATTTTTCAATCATTCAATTTCTGTTCTATTTGAAGATGTAGAGGGTGTATTCGTATCCACCATTCACTCCAGTTTCAAAGGTTTTAGTTTTAACGGAAGAAAATCTAATTTAGAACTGATACATCACAGAAAAAAAACCATAAATATGAAGACAAAAATTCGACCTGAGCAAACGTTATAAAATAGGAAGTATAGAACATTTTTGCAATTTCGCGATTAACCAGTTCACCTATTATCTTGATGATAATGCTCTGAGGTAATATCTGATATGAACATATGGTGGGAAATCGGAAGTTTCAAATGCGGCATATTAGCACAAATGAAAATCTGAAACATATAAGGAATGATAATGTATTACTGTTTTGTGGGTTTTCTTTTTTTAAATAGCTTCTTGTATAATTTATTCGACTGAATCATAAATATTTGAGCTATGTATTGGAAAATAACTATAATTAGGAAAAAAATCACTAGTTTTCAAATGAAAATCACTATAAATCACTAGCTAGAAAAAATCACTAGAAATAGTGATAAATCACTAGGGGTCGCAACAAGGCCGTAACCAGGGGGGGGGGGGACCCAGTTTGAACCCCCCTTCCCCCGAAATTTTTGACCGAGTCGAAAATTAGTAAAACCTAGGCAAAAATCAGTATAATTAGTTGAAAACTGAGTAAAAAATTAGTAAACCCCTCCCCCCGAAAAAGTCAAAAATTAGTACCCCCCCCCCCGAAAAAAATCCTGGATCCGCCCTTGGGTGGCAACCCTGGCAACAATGTTTAGATGTTCAGTTCAGATTATACGGCTGAAGGATGTGGACCTGAGTGGCCGTGTAGTCAAGAGGGGTCCGAAATTCGTCTCATCATCATCGGCTGAAGGATGCTGAGTTAGAGACCTACTAAAATTTTGAATGTTAAATTAGGTTATAGCACCATTAAAATAATGGGACTAAATTAGGTGGTAGCCCCATCCCGTTTAAATAATGCGTTAATAGGAAGCTTTATTTATTTTAAGCGTAGGTTTTCAGGCCAAAAAAAAGAATTAACTAACTCAGATCCACAACAGGAGTAAACCAAATATTCACAAACAATAAAATTGTTTGTCTTGGGTGAAATGAAATCTGAATTTCGAAAGGAAATTTAACTTTTATCAGTACCTAGCGTTAGAGCTTCTGATCCAACAAGCTAATTTGTAGGCCTAGCCTAGTGCAATTAGAACCGAATAAATTAATCTGATCATATAGTGTCTGGAGCATTGCAATTAGAAGCAGGATAAATTAGGTCTTCATTTAGTATTTGTCCCTCATTAGAATCCTATATCCCGTAATCAGCGTGTTGAACCTGAGCCATTCTCCTGTGTTTCCAATGAAGCTCTAAATCATATTAGAGGAAACAGGACAAAGGTCAGAGAGATAGAATGTGTTCTAAAGAGGAATATTCCTACGTGTAAGCATGATTTATACAAAGGATATATATCCCTGAATTCTGGGTCATAGAGCCTTGTAAGGGGGGGGGTATTTCATGTTTTTGTTATTTTTTGGATAATAAATCTTACCTTAGTTGGATTAATTCGGACATGAGCGCAGAAACAGGAAACATTCTTTCCCGAAATGTCTAGATTCTTTCTATATGTTTCACATAATTAGATCATTTCCTTAAAATAAACTCATCTCTTTCAGTGATAAACCCTTACGTATGCACAGGGCTTAGTGTCCTCCTGAAACTATATTGGAATCCTTATCCAATATTGATATACACAGTCTACACAGAAAAATAATGTTTTGCGACTGTTTTATTAAGCAATAAAAAAGTTATAAAAATAAAGGCTTTTATTGCATGGGTAAGAGGGTATATTGGACAACTGACACTCACGGTCTTGGTACTGGCTGGCTTCATCATTTCTAAATTTGGGATTTTTCGGACGTCGAAACTTTAAAGCTCGCTAACAGAGGGACTGTAAAGTCTAAATTATCTCTGGGAGAGTCCCCTTTACTTTAGCTGCGTGTCAATCAAGTTTCAAGCGGTTCGTGTCATTTTCGTGCAGGTGTATAGAGATCGGAAGTGGAAGACACCTATGAGGAGGGTGATGGGTGCTGGAGAAGTTAAAACCCACGTTGAGCTTTCAATGATCGAAATTAAAATCCCTGTGTGGTTATGCCCGATGCGAGCTGCACCATGCCTACCGTTCTGCTAAAAAGGTCAGCAGTGAGAAGGGGTCTGTTGGAGGGCCAGCGGGCGCACTTTGTCCCATTTATGCAAATTGACAAGTTTTGAATGATTATGGCTTATAAAAGGTATGCAATTCCTAAATCTCTGCTCAAATTTGGGGGAAGATAGGGGAGGGTAGGAAGGATCAAAGGACTAATTGGCGTCTCCAATCATAAAGATTTAAGTTCCATACACAAATTTGGTTTTAACAAGATGCAGCATGCCTATATTTCCTACCAAAATGAGCCTGTGAAGAATGAGACACTTGAATAATTGATGAACCCTAAAGATTCGCTTGCACACTATACTTGCTGCATCTTTTTATTATTCAGATACCCCAACAAATAAACAATTTCCCAAGAGCTGTTTTAGGACCTTGCTTTCACTCAAATCTAAACTTGAAAAACTTGAGATACGCCTTTCGTCTTGGATTTGACGACAGGTCAACAAGAGTATGGCTTTATCCTCATCTTCTACTTTTGTCAGCCCATTTTTCATCTTTTCCTGCAATCGTTCATTAATCATAAGGGACAACTTCCATAAATTCTGTTGACTTGGGAAGAAAATGCTTCAGCTTAGGAGCGAAGCTGTAATGGACTGCTCAGATTAAGGAGTTTCTTTGGGATCCATTTCTCATCAGACTTTTTGGTTAAAATTTTTCGGTTGTAAAAGGAACCAATGAATGGGGATATTAAGATACCTTTACGAATAGGATAAGCCATGTACCAATAGACCGGTTCATTTAATCAAAATTTGACGCTTAATCTAAAAAATGAAATGAAGAATTACTGCCCTTTGACCCACCGAGAGTAGTGGCGTAGTGTCAAAACCCTCAGAAACTGGGTCTCAAAGGAACCCAGTGCGAAATATTTTTTTTTTATTTGGGAAACTATATTACAAGTATAGTATCTTTTTTCAGTGCAGAAAACTGAAAATAAAGAGAGAACTGGTGCCAAAATGTCTGATAAAATTGATATTATAGTCACAGTTAGGGCCCGCATCCATGATTTTGTTCCGGAGATGGGGGGTACCAAATAGCTTTACAAAACACACAAATAGTTTGTTTACATACATGTTTACCTAATTTACGAGCTGGACAAAAATTTTGGGGGACGATAGGGTTCAAAACGGGTAGCCCCTGGATGCGGCCCTGGTTTAAGTATTCAACTCTACAATGCAGTTGTAGCCCAAACAATATTTTGCTTCCAATACCCAAAGTCACTGCTTTGACAAGCCACTGTCCATTTGCATCGGCAACACATTGAAAAACAAGGGTGAAAGGGGGCACGGGACAACGGGGAAACTTATCACTGAAGCTTAGTATTGACTTTCAATGGCACTGGTTAAACTTGCAAAAACAATAAAAATGCAATGTTGCTGCGAATGCTTTAGCATCACAAAACTTAAATTACGTCAAACAAAATTATTATTTCTATAGAAAATGTACATACTGTTGCCTGCATGACGGCTTCCATAAAAATATCTATCAGAAATGAATTATATGGCAGATTTAATAGCAAAAATGAGGCTTTCAGGAAATAATTTATGGACAAACAATTTTTTTTTGTGTTTAGTTAGGGGCTAGGCGTTCAACTCCCCCCCCGCAGAAAATACTCCCTCGTGGCTCGGTGGTCTCCAATCACTTTCAACTTATAAAAAAAAAGACTAGAGCTCTCAATTTCTGATCGAATAAGCATCCTCCAAAGTTTCCACGACCATGAGGTAGAGGTGGGGACGAGGGAGGGGCCGTCCCACTCCAATGTGGAATAAATTCTGCTCGTTTTGGGGTTAAATATTACTCTTTAGTTTCATAATAACAGCATAGACCAAACATATTCCCGGAAGTAAAAAAGGATTAAATATCAATTTAACATTTTTGATACGTTTTTCAATTTTTTTGTAGGGGGCTCATTACGTCAGAAATTGAGAGTTAGTCCTTTTCTTATAAGTCGAAATTGATCGGAGATCAGCCAGCCGCAGGGGAGGGGGGGGGGTCCGGATTCCGTTTAGTTATTACAAATTTAATTTTTAATTTTACGGACCTGTAACAGATATAAGTTTATTTTGATTATATCAAAAACTCTACTTCTTAGGACAATATATTCATATCAGTGGATTAATTAGTCTCAGATCTATCCATTCATCGATTCGGAATTACGATATCTTTTTGACTTCTCCCTAGAGAATGGCATAAATTTACAAAAAAAAAAAAAAAAGGTCTTTTCTTCAATGATTTTCAACCTATTTTCCAATCTAAAAAAAATGCAAAGCAAGTTTCGAAAATACACCCGGTAAATGGATAAAGTTGGACTTCAGCCATCAAATGACAGCAAAGTTGTCGTCTTGTGGGGAAACATTAAAATTGCTGGACCCACAGCATAAATATTCTACAGTATGGAAAATATGGTTCAGAAGAGGAACACATCATAACGCGTGGAAAAGGAAGCTTCCCTTTGCGTCACAGCAATAGCTCCAGTTGCTACTTGGCATTCCCATCACAATGTGCCAAAAATTTGTCAGTACGCACGCGCGAAGGCGGAGTCATGAGAAATGTGCGAGACTGATCTGTCCCAAAAGTCTTTAGCGGAGAAGATAGGAATCTATCGTACTGTATGATATTTATGTTGTGTGCAGGACCGCGGAAAACTTGCACAGGGGGGGGGGGGGGTATAAGCCCTTTATCGATGCGGAACGTCGCTTCAGTTTGAACAGAGGAAAGTTTCTTGAAAAAAACACACACTATTTTTCGTCAAAGTTACCATACCTAACAAATCTAAACAGCCATTTGAACAGTAAAGAAATCTAGTTTCAATTGCTTTTTGTTTATTAAATGAATATTGTAAAAATAATATAAAATGATTCCCAATAATTCTTCATCGAGCACCTGAAAAAAAAACAACGTATTAAACAACCGAAGAATTACAAGTCATAAATGCTACTCTAAACAAAGAACCATGAAATATTCAAAACAGTTAAGTAATTCAGTAAGTAACTGAATTGGTGAAAAACTATTCTATAATATTTATTATATACACAAGTACAAAAATAAATTTTGATTTCGGGGCTGTCACAAAAAAAGGAAAAATCTGACTTCTGCTCTCAAGGTCGAAAAATCTGACAAAAAACTGACTTGATACGGTGCTTTCACCCAAAGAAAACACAAATTTAATACGTCAGAAGACATTAGCCAATAGCTTCTGGCATGCTCGTAACTAAGGGGGAGGGGGTCACTGGGTTTAACCCCCTATGAAATTTTGTCAGACTCGTATAACGTACCGGAAAATAATGCAAGGGAATTTTTTTGACCAATTTCTAAGCTTTTATACCCCCACCCCCCAAAAAAAAATCCTGGATACGCTCTCTAGCTTAGTTTCAGAGAGGGATGTTTAGCCAAAAACAAAAAAGTTGACTTGCTTTATCTGCTGTCACCATCAATATAGTGCCCAATCACAAATTTTGCATACCTTTTTTCTTCATTTACTTGTAAAATTACAAAAAAAAAACTGTTAGTGATGATTATGAAAACTCACAACCTTTTTGATTCCCCCGAAAAAAAAAAAACATTAGGGGAACTGTTTCAGTCAGAAATGATGAAACGAAAGAAAGAAATAAGATTTAATGCTAGCACTGAATCTTATGAAGAAAAAACAGATAATCAATCTGAAGTAGTGCCTTGACAGATCGTGCCCAGTGCCTCGCTTGCCTAGAAAGAGTTTAGCCGAAATTTTTCTGACTTATTGTAGAAAATATAAATTGACGGCAGGCCTGCGATTTATTTCAGTAATGATCCTAAAGCTAATAATCAAGTATCTTGAAGCAGGTATAAATACATGACAGGATCTTTCAGGCCCGTACCCCCTCTACATATTGAGGTTATTCCAACATTTCTTATAATTTCCTTTGTTCTCATATAAATCACCAGTTTTCGGAGCCTTTCTTCGTATTTTTTAAAACCTCAGAAATTTGGTCGAAATTTAAAGTGGAGGAGATAGACAAGTACTTGGTGCTAAGAGGCCACTGTGGCACCACGAAGTAATAGCATAAAGAAAGGTCAGGGACTCGGAGTTTTTGCTCGGTTCACCAACCTTAGCTCCGGATTCAGACTAACCCACAGATCCCAATGGAAGATATGTTGATCAGTCTTGACAAATACTGGATTTTGTCTCTTAATGTGGGGAGAAGGCAAGTACTAGGTGTCCCCAGGAGAGCCCTGTGACTGCAAGGGTGTCTTCTCCCTTAAGAAGAAGTGAATGGCAATACTCAGGTTGTTCTATATTTCCCATAAATAAAATTTGGATTGCAGGTTAGTACACCCATCAGAATGAAATCTTATTTCAGAACATATTTTTCTTAACAAGGAAAAGGAAAGCCTCTGTAAACTTTTATCATACTAATCTAAAAATTAGTGAGTCCTTGTATACATCCTGTTTAAATTAGGTTTTTCTCGTCGTTAACGAAAATACGCATGGAGTTCGCTAAAAATACCGTTACCTGGCGTTTAGATTCATTCATAACAAAATTTCTCTTTCTTTTTTTATCGGAACCGAAAATAAATACTTATTTCTCTTAAAAGACGTGTAGCGTTGTAAAACGGCAAAATTACTAGGAAAAAACACTAAACGTTATGACAGTCTGTAGGATAAGATTTAAACAGAAAATTGATTTTGTTCTGTTATTCAAGACTATAAATAAGACAAATAAATGATTCAGGGTGCCACCTGAGAGGCTCAATTGATACCCGAATTTCTTTAGCTGGAGTAACGAAATGTATTTCGTGGTAACAAAATACAGTTCGGTTTCCGGTGATTTCCCCCTGAGAAAATTCCCCCCCCCCTCGGAGATTTCCCCCGGTAACCCCCCCCCCCCCGGAGATTTCCCCCGGTAACCCCCCTCCCCCCGGAAATTTCCCCCGTAGGAGATGCCCCCCCCCCGTCATTATCCCCCACTGAAAATTCTCCACCCCCTCTAGGAAATAATCGCCACCGGAGACTATCCTTGCCTCAGACTTATTTGCATCGGATGTCGCCCATGGCTCAAAAATTGTTGCAAAATTCTTCTCTTTCTCGGCGGCCTAAAATATAGGAGCGAGTGGAGTACACTTTTTAATGGCCAAGTAAATAGTTGGTTATACATGGTAATACATGCACGGTTAAAACGCTACACTTTAAAACTACCATTACTTACAATAAGCCTCAGGAACTCCAATGACACAGCGTTCCCGTAGTTTTTTATCCGCTGTAGAATTCTGGTATTGAAATCCACTCACTTTTTCTTAATTAGTTCACTGGACTGTACTGCCTTTGCCTGAGTCACAACTACCCTGTTAAGTACTTGTTTACACTTGAGGATGTCCAAGAACTTCCAAGGGCTAGGGTGATGAGCCGAAACTGATGACTGAAATCTTCTATGAAAACCCTCAACATTGCTGTTTGTCCTGGGGAGTTCATCTTTCGCTCTGTCGAACATATTCCAGACACGGGGCGGAAAGTTGCAAGGCACTCTCCTACTTCCACGTATTCTACCGATGTAGTTATCTTCAAAGTAGGTGACGATCGGCCCAAACACATTGTCAGTAAGTTTTGCTACGACAGCTGTGAATCCAGAATGTACTTCCGAAACGGGCATGAATGCAAGAGCAGCTAGCATTTGGACGGAGACTGCAAATTCATGTTCGTCCCTATACCTCGTCTGAAGGCCAAGGTTTTGTACATTCCTGTAGATACTCTGGCTTAAGTGAAAAAAAAACAGCCCTTCACTTCAGTGGCTGGAAAGCCTTTCCTGAAGGAATCCTGCACGCCCAACTCGAAATCAGACAATACAGATGTTGGACCTCCATTCGTCAAATGAGAATTTAGTTCGGTAAGAATTTTCGTATACGTGTCCTCAGACTTGTTAGGCAGCAGTGCGTAAACGCATGGAATCACGCGATCCTCGTACAGGCAGTGCACAACGTAAAGCTGAATTCTAATGTTTGGTACGGACGCATCAGTTCAGCTCCTCGATTCGTCTTCTCACTGGTTCGTCGACAGAACGTTTAAGACCGTGCCAGAGTTGTTCTACCGCTGCGGGGTTTCAAGCGTCTCGGTTGCTTTCCTACTTCATCTGGTTGCGGAGTTCCTGTACTTGAAAGTTAGACTGGTTGGGAGCATGTGAATGTTCGTTCAAACGCCCAACCATAGCAGCATCCTTCACTTTGATCTTTGCCTTACACTCGCCAAGCCTTTCCACCGCCTGTCGTCTCGAATTTTTGAGTCTCCTAAGAGGGTCAGAATCTCCTCCAGGGGAAAATTTCGAGGGGGGAGAAATCTCCTACGGGGGGAAATCTCCTAGACCCGGTTCGGGTTCCGGTGATTTCCCCCGAGAAAATCCCCCCCAGAAATTTCCCCCCGTAGGAGATCCCCCCCTCTCGGAAATAATCGCCACCGAAGACTACCCTTGCCTCAGACTGTAATTCACCTTACAAGTAAGTAGTGTTGGGCGATAACGTAATTAAACAGTACATCGATATTTTTACTTTCGATATTCAATAATCGATATATCCATTTCGATATTTCCGATCAGTTTATTTTGTTCGGATTTACTCTTGACTTTCCAAAAGTCCAATAAAAAATTGTAACTAAAGCTTGCTTTGCACAATTTTTGTAAAACTTTGAGTAATATAAAACCAAACAATAAAAACAAACTTCGATTGCATAAATTAATATAATAGAAATCCAGATTTGACATTACTTGGGCTCGGAATAAAGAAAAATAACCTACTGGCTCTACTTTTGAATATTCAAAATCAGTAACATGTCAATATTTTTCCCTGAGAATTGATTCTACCTTTCAGTGATTAAATAAATAAGGCTTTTTTTTTAAATGAAAGTAAGGATCAGCATTAAAACTTAAAACGAACACAAATTATTGCATATATGAGAGGTATATTACTCATATATGTTTTTTTAGCATAAAAAAAGCTTCTTGTTCTAATTAAGCGACCCTTTTGTTTCAGAGGTTGTTCTTAAAGAATCTGGACAAAAAGTCAAATTTTAGCGCATAGAGCGAGGCATCCTCCCGATGGAAAGTTTACCTCGCAGAAAATTCTCCATACTCCCAATGGGAAAGTATCTCTCTCGCAGAAAATTTCCCCGGAACATCTCTAGATGTAAAATTAAATCAACAAAGAGAAAATAACATAAATTTCGTAGAGGAGTTCCGGTAAATTTTCCCCTTGTAAGTTCACCCTCAGAAACTTCCCTGTTCATAGAAAATTCTCACCCTGGCAAGTCCCTCCTCCGCAAAAAATGCATGTTTTCTTCCCAGGCAAGATACATAATGTACAGCCCTTCCCCCAGGTACTGTGGAGGGACGTTAAAATTTATCCAGAATATCTTTAGATGAAGAATTGAGTAGGCTAAAAGGAAGTAGGAAAATTTTGTTAATTTCTGGCAAATTCTCCCATGTAAAATTCTCCTTTGTAAGTTCATCCCCGAAAACTTCCCTGCACATGGCAAATATAACTCGTAGAAAATCCCCCCCCCCCAAAAAAAATTATTCCTTTCCCAAAAATGGCTGTTTACTTACAAATAAAAAAAAATAATATACGTAGACAACAGGCAAAATTCATAACTTACAGCCCTTCCCGCAGGTTGTGGGGGGGGGGGGGTCATGTCATTTCTAGACGCACAGTTATTTGATCTTTCAGATATGCTGAACAAATTGGATATCTCAAAATTTTGATCGGATGACTTCGGGGAAAAAGGGCGAGGGAGGGGTTTAGTTGCCCTCCAGTATTTTTGGTCACGTTAAAGGGACACTAGAACTTTAAATTTTCGTTTGAACGAGCCCTCTACATATATTCTTGGACCATTGGTGTGGCACGATCACTCTGGTGAAAAAAATATCAATAAATACGTATCCGTGATCATTCATCTGACAAAAAATACAAAATTCCACGTTTTTGCATATGGGAGGTTGGAACCCTTGCAGTTGGGTTCCATAATACGCTGAATCTGAAGGTCTGCCTTTCATTAAAATTCCTTGACTCTTTGGGGTTGCTTCTCCCCGTTCTCGAAAATCAGGCAAGTTTTCTCAGGTTCGTAGCTTTTGATGGGTACACTAAACTTAATGAAATTTACGTATTTGGAATCACCATATAAAGGTAATTCTTTTGATGTACATATTGTTATCAAAATCCCATTTTTTAGAGTTTTGACAACTATTGAGCCGAGTCACTCACCCGCCTTGGAACTGATTACCTCGTACTCATATTCCTGAGACTCGTATTACGAAACTTCCACGACTTGAATGGATCAGTTTTTCTTGGAACTAAACACTCTCTATTGAAAATCTCTAGAGCCTTTACAGATTCGGCTGCTGGCGAAGCATGCATTGCATTGACTACTGAAACTTCGCCATATACTCCTCACAAACTAGCTTGATTCTGTCACGGCTGAATCACAGGGACATTTACGGCACTTGCATCTATTGATACAGATTCAGCAGCCAGAAAGGCCAAATACATATCTCTCTCTATTGTACTCTGGAGAAAATCATCAGTGGAAATATAAATTTTCACAAAACACAGATCAAGATATGTGGCCATCATGACGGGTAAGATCTAAGCAAGGGATATAGGCCTAGAAGGCATTTTATACAACCAATTCCTTTGGAGGTCCTCAGCAGTATTTGAAAATCCACCTTCACTAAACGTATTTTGAATTTGAGAACAGCTATGCCAACTTATGGATACACTTATCTATGCTGTGTATCAGCATGTATAAGGTAATGGATTAAATAAATAGTTGTTCTTCTTCTCGGCCATTTCTGAGACAATTTTCTATGTTGGATTTTTTATGCAGGACACTCACCGGTAAATACCAGAAAAAATTGAAAATAGTCAATAATTTTCAAATATCGTTATCGATATTTACGTTTCGATATTCGATATCGATATCTGCTCCGATATATCGATATATCAAAATCGATATTGAATATCGCCAAACACTGCAAGTAAGGAGCGACGTGGCTAAGTAGTAACCGAAACTACAAACAGAATGTTGATATCAATGGATACATTAAAAAAATAGGATTATCATGCTGATTCCAAATATACAAGACTCATTAAGTTTAGTGCTACCCATCAAAAGCTACGAGCACGAGAAAACCCGCCTAACTGTCGAAAAAGGGGGAAACACCCCCTAAAAGTCAAGGAATCTTAATGAAAATCACACCATAAGATTCAGCGTATCCGAAAACTTCACCGCAGAAGTTTCAAGCTCCAGTCTGCAAAATGTGGATTTTTCTTCCAGAAGAAACATCACGGATGCGTGTGTATGTTTTCCCCATGGGTGATCGTAACAAACCAATAGTCCTAGAATATCGAAAAAGGGCTCATTGGAATGGAAATTAAAGGTTCTAATGCTCTTCTTAAGTGACCAAAAAGATTGGAGGGCAACTAGCCTCTCTCCCATACCCCTTTTATCGTTAAAGTCCGATCAAAAATTTTCAGAAAGCCATTTGTTCAGCATAGTTGAAAAGTCAATACCATTGGGGGGTAACATGACCCTCCAAAGCCACCCAGGAAAGTTCTAAGTCATGAAATTTTCCCATTGTTTACGTATAGTATTTGTTATTGGGAAGCATAACATATTTTTTTTTTTTTTGGGGGGGGGGGAGAATTTTCTACTTGGAGGATTTTCCGTGGGATGGAAATTTCTGGGGGGTGAACTTTCCAGAGGAAATTTTACACAGGGGGAATTTGCCAGGATTCCTATACAAAATTCTTTTCCTTTGTCTTACTTTCTCTTTGCCGACTCAATTTTACCTATGGAGATGTTAATGGGAATTGTCCGGGGGGGGGGGGAGGAATTTCTACCGAGTTGGAATTGTCTAGAGTATCTTTCCATAAGGGGGAGAGAGGATTTTCCGCAGGAAAATTTCTCCATGGGGGAGTTTTCCATGGGATAAATTCTCCAGAGGGAATTTTCTGCGGGAGCAACTTATTATAAGAGGGGGAGGGGGTGTTTTCAGGAAAACTATTTCATGGAGGAGGGTATTTCCGGCTGTTTGTTTTAAAAACAAACACAAATTAAAGTTTTTTTTTAATGAAAGTGCGCTAAGAAATTTTTTCACCCGGAATCGTCCGCAAGAAATATTCCTGGAAGGGGGGGAATTTTACATGGGAAGAACTTTCCATGGAGGGAAGGAATTTTCTTTGGAGGGGTAGCCAGATTTTCCGGCATTATTTAAAACGATCAGAAATTAAAAAAAAACAAAAAAAAACAAGTTATTTAAATTGAAAGTAAGGAGCAACATCAAAACTTAAACGAACAGGAATTATGACGTATATGAGCAGAGCTACCTCCTTCTCAATGCCTCGCTCTTAAAGCTAAAGTTTTTTTGTTAGAAGTTCTAAAAAGGCTAATTATTCTAATTAAACAGCCCTTGTGTTTCATGGGTCGTTTTTATATAATTGGGACCAAAAGTCCAACTTTAGCGTACAGAGCAAGGTATTGAGGAGGGGGCAACTTCCCACAAATAGGTAATAACTTCTGTCCGTTTGAAGTTTTGATGTTGCTCCTTACTTTCAGTTGAATTTTTTTTTATTTAATAAGAACAACAGCCAGGTTTAACTTTAAAATATTTCTGAACAAAGATAAAATATTGGAAGTTCATAAATCTGATTTTACATTTTTTATTACAAGAAGCGAAGGAATAATAACCTCAAAAAGATATTTTTTCTGAAAATACAAATTTGACTACTTTACCTCTGGGGACTACTGGTGACATACTCTAATGGTTGATCGGCTAGTTACGATAATAACTCCGTCATCTTGCAAATCTTTCAGGGCATCTTCAAACATTTCACGAGTGATCATCTAAAATTAAAGACGTAACTTTTACCTCACAATTTGATTTCCGTTTACAATACTGTTTATGGAATAGTCTAAGCACCATATCCAATTTATATATATATATATATATATATATATATATATATATATATATATATATATATATATATATATATATATATATATATATATATATATATATATATATATATATATATAGTCAAGACTCAGTCCTTCACTATATAAACAAGTTACACTTTTTCCACAATTATTGTTTCCATGCATTACACATTATTATCCAGAGGGACATATACCGGATGGGTACTTCTCCAGCGTCACGACAAAATATCACCCTAGGATACGTTACACATATCAAACATGTTTGAGTATATTTGTAGAGCCCACGGGGTACATAGATAAATCTATATAGAAGCGGAAATCCCGTACGCTCAGGAATTGGCAAACAGTTGAAGAAAATGGAGCAAAAAAAAAAAAGAAAAAAAAAGAAGTAATGTCCCTAAGGAAAAGCAAGTCTTCCGTACAAGTAGAGCCTTGTCACAAGTAGTGTATTGGGTCTATACAACGACATTTCCGGTACACTCAGGCTCTTGATGATGATCTAGCATCTCTCCTAAAAGGCATTTGTTTTGAAGACCCTATTTGAACTGGTGCAGCCCATGATGGATCAAATTCAGGTATTGTCACAAAATCATAAAATGCGACTTGCTCGTGAAAAAAGTGATGCAGTAGTATTCGTAAGTAAGAACAAATTGAAAGACCTTGCTAAAAAAATGTATTGTCACCTCATATCGCTGAAAAACCAGGCATGAATATCTGGGGATTCGCGTTACATAGCGAAAGCGCGGAAAGCCACCACTCCTCTAATCCAATGTCAAAGAACCATAGGCAGCGCGCTAGCGCTGCCTAAGTAAAGAACGATGTGGGCACAATGTATTTTTTTTTTCTTCTTCTTCTTTCTCCATACCTGGGCACTTCGTATCGAAGGAGTTGTCGTAGAAACTTCGAAAAGGGCTGATTCGATTGGAAATTGGAGTAGCTAGTACCCTTTTAAACAATAGAAAGTGTTTAGAGGGTAACTAGCCCCCCCCCCCCACGCCCATCATTCCCCAAACACATCCAATCAAAATTTTGAGATAGCCATTTTGGTCAGCATAGACTTATTTGCATCGGATGTCGCCCATGGCTCAAAATTGTTGCAAAATTCTTCTCTTTCTCGGCGGCCTAAAATATAAGAGCGAGTGGAGTACAAGTTTTAAATGCCCAGTAAATAGTTGGTTATACACGGTAATACATAAACGGTTGGTTAAACTGTTCACTTTAAAACTAGCATTTATTGCAAGAAGCCTCAGGAACTCCAGCGTCCTGATGTTCCCGTAGTTTCTCATGCGTCGTAGAATTCTGGCATTTAAATCCACTCACTTTTTCTTAATTGGTTCACTGGATTGTCCCGCATTCACTTGAATCACAACCGCCCTGTTAAGTGCTTGTTCGCGCTTGAGGATGCCCAAGAACTTCCAAAGGCTAGGGTGATGAGCCGAAACTGAAGACTGAAATCTTCTATGAAAACCCTCAACATTGTTGTTTGTCCTGGGGAGTTCATCTTTCGCTCTGTCGAACATATTCCAGACACGGGGGGGGGGGAAGTTGCAAGGTACTCTCCCATTTCCACGTATTCTACCGATGTAGTTATCTTCAAAGTAGGTGACGATCGGCCCAAACACATTGTCAGTAAGTTTTGCTACGACAGCTGTGAAATCCAGAATATACTTCCGAAACGGGCACGAATGCAAGAGCAGCTAGAATTTGGACGGAGACTGCAAATTCATATTCGTCCCTATACCTCGTCTGAAGGCCAAGGTTTTGTACATTCCTGTAGATACTCTGGCTTAAGTGAAAAAAAAAATAGCCCTTCACTTCAGTGGCTGGAAAACCTTTCCTGAAGGAATTCTGCACGCCCAACTCGAAATCAGACAATACAGACGAATACAGACATTCCCCAAACACATCCAATCAAAATTTTGAGATAGCCCTTTTGGTCAGCATAGACTTATTTGCATCGGATGTCGCCCATGGCTCAAAATTCTTGCAAAATTCTTCTCTTTCTCGGCGGCCTAAAATATAAGAGCGAGTGGAGTACAGTTTTTAATTGCCCAGTAAATAGTTGGTTATACAGTTGGTTAGTCAGCATAGTTGATTTCCAGATAGAAAATAAGCTTTTGAGGAGGACACTCCCCTACAACCCTCGGGGCAAGGGTTTTAAGTTATACACTGGGGGCATATAAGATTTTTATAGAAGGCGTTGTCGCAGAAACTTCAAAAAAGGGCTCATTCGATTGGAAATCCAAAGGGCTAGTGCTCTTTTTAACAGTCGAAAGTGATTGGAGGGCAACTAGCCCCCCACACCCATCATCCTCCCATACACATCCAATCAAAATTTTGAGATAGCCATTTTGTTCAGCGTAGTTGATTTCCAGATAGAAAATATGTTTTTAAGGAAGACAATCCCCCACAACCCTCAGGGCAAGGGTTATAAGTTATGCCCAGAGGGCAAATACAGTTTTTATAGAAGGCATTTTCGTTAAAACTTCAAAAACGGCTCATTCGATTAGAAATTCAAAGGGATAGTGGCCGTTTTAATAGTTGAAATTAATTTGAGGGCAACTAGCCCTCCCCACACCTATTATTACCACAAACACATCCAAACAAAATTTTGAGATAGCCATTTTGTTTAGCGTAGTTGATTTCCAGATAAAAATATCTTTTTGGGGAGGACACTCCCCCACAACCCTCGGGGCAAGGATTTTAAGTTATACCCTGGGGGCATATTAGGTTTTTATAGAAGGAGTTGTCGTAGAAACATCAAAAAAGACCCATTCGATTGGATATCCAAAGGGCTAGTGCCCCTTCTAATAGTCGAAAGTTTTTGGTGGCCAACTAGGCCCCCCCACGCCCAACATTCCCCCAAACGCATCCAATCAAAATTTTGATATAGCCATTTTGTTCAGCGTAGTTGATTTCCAGATAGAAAATATGTTCTTGAGGAGGACAGTCCCCTACAACCGTCAGGGCAAGGGTTTTAAGTTATGCCCTGGGGGTATATAAAGTTTTTATAGAAGGCGTTGTCGTAGAAACTTCAAAACAGGCTCATTCGATTGGAAATTCAAAGGGCTAGTGCCTTTTTAATAGTCGAAAGTGATTGGAGTGCAATAAGCCCCCCTCTCACGCCCACCTTTTACCCAAACACATCCAATCAAAATTTTGAGATAGCCACATTATTCAACGTTGTTTTAAGTTCTGTAAATTAGGTCTTTGAGGATGAAAACCCCTTCACAGCCCTCAGGACAAGGGTTGTAAGTTATGTCCTGGGGACATATAAAGTTTTTATAGAACGCGTAGTCGTGGAAACTTCAAAAAGGGCTCATTCCATTAGAAATTGAAATGGCTAGTGCCCTTTTTAATAGTCCAAAGTAACTGGAAGGCAACTAACCCCTATTGCTTCCCAAGGACGGAACCTGATTAGCACTTTACGGAAAAAATATAAATGTTTTTACGTTCATAACTTTAACGAATCAAATAACTTTAACATTTTGATGACTAAACATCAGCATATGTTTATTACGGTAACAATGCATTCATTTGTATTTTTTCAGTAGTGATAATTTTGATCTGGCCTTGGGAAGGCACAGGGGTTTTGCGCCCTAGTTATGTTAATTTCTGATCAATTCGAGTTTGAGTCGGTTTTTTATTGTAATTTCTGTTCGTTTTGGGTTTCATTTATTTATCGATGCTGATTTGTGGTAGTTTCACGCATGGTAGATTATTTGATTTTATTTTTGCTCATTTTTGGTTTAATGGAGTTGTTTACTTTTCTTTGAAAACTTATTTTGTGGAAAGTTTTTTAATTAATGGCGGGAAAAAACTGGGTCTTAGTGCCAGACAAGATTACGTAAATATGTCAGACGGTACTCAACCAGTTCTGTCGTAAGGTGTGGTGTCCTATGTTACTTCGACTCAAGTTATAAGGCACATTACTCTTTTAACTTATTTACACTAAGTTCCTCCCACAGCTGAAGACGTATAAGACAGCAATAGATCATCTCTTAACAAAGAGGCTACTTGACTTTGAAATCTGTTCAATATTATTTGGAAGAAAACCTTGTCTCCAATCGTCTGAAGATTGATTCCTCTCCAGTTCTCGTATGATGATCTTTTTTCTTTCTTTAAAAGTTGACAATAACGGCTTTCTCCCAATCTGAAAGGAGTGTCTCAGCATTCCAAATCATTGCCAACGTATAGAGGTCTTAGGCTCTCAGATGTGCTTAAGTAGCTCTGGCGGTATGTAATCGTGGCGAGCTGCTTATCCCAATTTACCACCTTCAGTACATTGCCTTGCATGTATAGCGATCTGCTGTCCCCACCAATAGCAGCTTGTTCAGCTTCATCTACTGGGTTTTGGATATATATAATTTGTATCCTCTCTGGCAGACTTCTTACGTCTTTATTGACATTTTTGTATTAAACTTCTTTCACCTACAGAAATTTATAAAAAGGAATAAAGTAATAAAAATGTTGGCCAGCTGAACATTCCTGATCAATAGACTCAGAGAAAGCAAATACGAAATGGGAAAGCGAAAAACCATCGGGACAGCTGCAACTCATTACCCCTTAGAAATGAGTAGAAATTGAGCAGTAGAAATGAAGTAGATCAGGGAATAGCGCTGCTCCCCCAAAATATTGGAATTATTTATTAAACAGATGAATCACCGATTTACTGAAAATCAGGGATATACAAGAAATCCCAGACTTTGTTCACTTTTGCACACATTCAAACCTCTGCATTCCATGGAGCCATACAAATCCTTGAAACAAATACTTCAAATAAACACCTGCAAATTACAATTTTTCAAGTTTTTTTTTTTTAGGAATAGAAGTGGAATACGTCTTGAAACTTTGTGTCACATTTCTTGTTTGAAGCTAAAAGTCATGGACTTTGAAAGCTCTCACAGATAAACATTATGATGTCCTGGCATCACCCTTTTTGAAACATTTCTATTTTGAGGCTCTTCTTCTGATAGTCGAGTCAAACGTTTTTTGAATCATCGAGGCCAATGACAGCAAAACGCACACACCCAATACATAAATAGGTTTTCCTTTTGAAGTATAATCGGTATCGTCTTGAACAGACAAATAACTTCGAAGAATGGATAAATGGTCAAACCGTGTTCTATTAGACATGTTCCCTCTGAGTTGAGAATCCTCACTTTCTTATTTTCTTCGCCAGATAACTATATAAACGAATAAAATGAAAACCTATCAAGTCACCTTTCATAAATACTTCGTCGACCCCCCCCCCACCAAAAAGAAACCCCTTAGAATTTAAGAGTTTTGAATAAAACACATGTAGTTACCCACCAGTGCCACCGGGACTTGTTTGCTTTAATAGTTGTATAGATATATCATAGTTGTGACACTTTGCAAATTCAGCTAAATATAGCTGAATTTGGAGTAAATTTTCAACGATATAGTTTACATTATTTTAACTGACTAGCACTACATAGTCTTTTGAAGTTATAATACCTGCATCATGCGTGAGTCACAAAAGTTGATTTTGTTCAAAACTCTAGTGATCTTAACTCAAGCTGGCGTAGTAGGCACGGTGCATGAGAGCCTATCATGTTCTAGTGTGACGAAGAGGACAGAACTTGGGGAAATTTTTAATCCTTCTTGCCAACAAAATATCAAAACCTGGATTTTTACTAATATTTTGTTTGTGTTGCAATAAATGTTCATTTGATATATATATACATATTCGTAAGAGCCGTTCAAATTATGAAACAAATAAAGAAAACCAAGCCCGTTCGAATACTAAGTTCCTTGGCTTAACTGAAGTCCTGGCTTAGTATACCCACCTAAGAATTATGACATCAAAATGATCTGAGACTGATAATAAAGCTTGGTGAATAATATTCTAGGAATGACGCTAGACAGTCAAAGCTAGATAAGTAAAGCTTTAGGGCGAACTTTCTAAAACATGGATAAATTTCACAAAAGGTAAAAATATAACTTCGAGAAGGAATATGAACTTGCGCTATCGATTCGGCTAGAGACTCAGCAAGATAGTAGAGCTTTAGTGGAGGTCCTATCCTTGCATGGTTAGTACTATATACGAGAAGAGCATTGCTGCGGTTAATGTGGGAAGTGAGCTTAGTAATTGGTTTCGCCATGATTTGGGAGTTAAGCACAGTTACGTTCTATCCCCATTTGTATGGGTGGTTTTCATGGAATTTGTTCTCGGCAGACTTACAAAGTCACTAGCGACATTGAACCCTCTCATCTCCACACAGGAAACTCGAGAAGAGAAAGTCAGCATACATATACAAAAAAAAAAAAAAAAAAAAAAAAAAAAAAAAAAAAAAAAAAACCACCAGATGTAACCCTATTCATGACACTAAACACATTTTTAGCTATCCGAAAAATCACAAAACAGGAAAACTAACAAACAACCAGGGGAAAAAAGGGATTCAAATCGGAAGGTAAAAGTCTCCTAGACTTATTATGCTGATGGTTTGAGTGTCCTAGATGAAAATGTTGGAAAAATGAATGATTTTTTTTGAGGTTTTGAGAATTGACGGTAATAGGTTTGAAAATAAATGTCAAGAAAACTAATTTGCTTAGAATAGGAATAGATGAAAGTCAAGAGGTAATGTTGGGTAACGAGACGATCGATCAAGCTTTACTTACTTGGGTAATATTGTTAGTAAAGATGGTGGATGCAGTGAAGATATTAAAGCAAAATAACGAAGGCCCAGGGTGTTTATTTGGCATTTGAAAAAGGCTTGAAAGAATATGAAGATTAGTCTGCGAACAAAGATCAGTATATTGGAAGCTACAGTGACTTCAGTGGTGAAGCATGTTTCTGACATTGGGGCGCATCAGAAGACGGAGGAAGATTTGTTAGATGTTTTCCAGAAGAATAGTCTATAGAATGTTTTGAGTACCCGTTTCACTGAACTTATTTTAGACTCTAAGCTGTACGAAAAATATGGTTCAATGCCGTTTTCAAGGAATATATTGAGAGAAAAGTTGAGATTGATAGGACACGTTTTGCGGATGAAGGATGACAAATCGATAAACATCGTTCTTTTTGGCCCTCCATCTAAGGCCAAATAAAAACAATCCTCAAACGAGGTGAGATGAGGTCACAAGAAAGGATTTCAAGGAAATTGGAACTTTTTGAGAAGGTGTAAAGAGGGAAGCTCTGAAGAGATAGGAATGAAGGAGGCACATTGTGTTGGCCTCAACCGGGTCGGTGCTACAGGGAGTAAGTGCTAGTAGCAGCAGCTACCACAACAGTTTCAGAAGTCAAATCGACTAAAGATATTTTTCCTTAATCTGGATTTATTGTTGGATGCAAGTACCATAATCTGAAAATTCCCCGCATAATTTGAGCAAGGTTGTCAGGTGTTGCAAGGCATTATCATCGACGGTTTCATGCCTAAAAGTTGCACATGACATTTTGACGCTCCCGAGATAACCATAGGCAGCGCAATCGCGCTGCCTAAGTAAAGAACGATGTTGGCACAATGTATTATTTATTATTTTTTCTTTACACCAGGGCATTTCGTATCGAAGGAGTTGTCGTAGAAACTTGAAAAAGGGCTCATTCAATTGTTAATCGAAATGGATTGTGCCATTTTTAATAGTCAAAAGGGATTGGAAGGCAACTAAAACCCCTTTAACGCCCACCATTTCCCCAAACACATCCAATCAAAATTTTGAAATATCCATTTTCTTCAGCGTAGTTGATTTCCAGATAGAAATGATGTTTTTTGGGGACACTCCCCTACAGCCCTCAAGGCAAGGGTTATAATTTATGCCCTGAGGGCATATAAGGTTTACATAGAAAGCGTTGTCGTAGAAACTCCAAAAGGGGCTCTTTCGATTAGAAATTGAAAAGGCTAGTGCACTTTTTAATAGTCGAAATTGATTGAAAGGCAACTAGCACCCCTTCCACGACCACCATTTATCCAAACACATCCAATCAAAATTTTGAGATAGCCATTTTGTTCAACATAGTTGAAAGTTCAAGGTTTTTATTGAAAGCTTTGTCGTACAAACTTGAAAAAGGGTGCATTCGATGGGAAATTCAAAGGGCTAGTACGCTCTTTAATAGTCGACAGCGATTGGAGGGAAACTAACCCCCCTGTCACGCCCACCTTTTCCCCAAACACATACAATCAAAATTTTTAGATAGCCTTTTTGTTCAACGTAGTTGAAAGTTTTTGAAATTAGGTCTTTAATGATGAAGACCCCCCCCCCCCAACATCCCTCAGGGCAAGGGTTGTAAGTTATGCCTGGGGGCATGTAAGGTTTTTATAAAAAGCCTTGTTTAAGAAACTTCAAAAAGGGCTAATTCCATTGGAAATTGAAATAGCTAGTGGCCTTTTTAATAGTCAAAAATAATTGGAGAGCAACTAACCCCCTTCTCACGCCCACCATTTTCTCAAACACTTAAAATCAAAATTTTGAGACAACCATTTTCAACGTAGTTGAAAGTTCTGGAAGTTACGTCTTTGAGGATGACAATCCCCTCAGAGCCCTCAGGGCAAGGGTTGTAAGTTATGCCCTGGGGACATATGATTTTTTTATAGAAAGCGTTGTCGTAAAACTTCAAAAAGGGCGCATTCAATTGAAAATTGAAAGGGCTAGTGCCCTTTTTAATAGTTGAAAGTAATTAGAGGGCGACTAACCCCCCCTCTCACGCCCAACAAATCCCCAAACACATCCCATAAAAATTTTGAGATATTCATTTTGTTCAATGTAGTTGAAAGTTCAGGAAATTAAGTCTTTTAGGATGACAACCTCCCTCAGAGCCTTCAGAACAAGGGCCGTAAGTTGTATCCTGGGGACACATAAGGTTTTTCTAGAAAGTGTTGTCATAGAAACTTCAAAAGGGGCTAATTCAATTGGAAATTGAAAGGGAAAGTGCCCTTTTAAATAGTCGAAAGTGAATGGAGAGCAACTAACCCCCCTCTCACGCCCACCATTTCCACAAACACATGCAATTAAATTTTGATATTGCCATTTTGTTCAAAGTAGTTGAAAGTTCTGGAAATTATGATTTTGAGGATGACAAACCCCCCAAACCCCTCAGGGCAAGGGTTGTAAGTTGTGCCCTGGGGGAATATAAGGTATTTTATAGAAAGCGTTTTCGGAGAGACCATATTTGCTTGGAAATTGAAAGGGCTAGTGCCCTTTTTAATAGTCAAAAGTGATTGGAGGGCAACTAGGCCTCCTCTCAAGCTCTCCATTTCCCCAAACACATCCAATCAAAATTTTGAGATAGCCATTTTGTTCAACGTAAATGAAAGTTCTGGAATTAGGTCTTTGAGGATGAAACTCCCCCCATTGCCCTCGGGGCTAAGGTTGTAAGTTATGCCCTGGGGGCATATGAGTTTTTTCTATAGAAAATATTGTCGAAGAAACTTCAAAAAAGGCTCATTCCATTGGGAATTGAAAGGACTAGTGTCCTTTTTAATAGGCTAGTCGAAACTGATTGGAGGGTAATTAACCTTCCTTTCACGCCACCCATTTCCCCAAGCACATCCAATCAAAATTTTGAGTAGCCATTTTTTAATGTAGTTGAAAGTTCTGGATATTATGTCTTTGAGAACTATCGCCCCCCCACCCCTCAGAGCAAGGGGTGTTAGTTATGCCCTAGAGGTATATGAGGTTTTTTATAGGGCATTGTAATAGAAACTTCAAAAACAATGAAAGTCTAGTGCCCTTTTTAATAGTCAAAAGTGATTAGAGGAAAACTAACACCCCTCCCCGCCCACCATTTCCCCCCAAAAAACCAATAAAAATATTGAGATAGCCATTTTGTTCAATGTAGTTAAGAAGTCCAGAAATTATGTCTTTGAGGATGACAATCCCCCCACAGCCCTCAGCGCAGGTTTTATAGAAAGCGTTGCAGTAGAAACTTCAAAAACGGCTCATTCGATTGGAAATTGAAAGCGCTAGTGCCCTTTTTAATAGTTAAAAGTGATTGAGGGCAACTAAATCCCCTCTCAAGCCTACCATTTCCCCAAGCACATCCAATCAAAATTTTGATTTCAACAAAGCGTTCATCGTAGTTGAAAGTTCTGGAAATTAGGTCTTTGCCAGCGTTGTCGTAGAAACTTCAAAAAGGACTCATTCAATTGGGAATTGAGAGGGCTGGTACCCTTATTAATATTCAAAAGTGATCAGAGGGCGAATGCCCCCCCCCCATGGCCATTCTTTTCCCCAACACTTCCGGTCAACATTTTGATATAGCAATTTTGTTGAACGTAGTTGAAGGGTTCGGAAATTAGATTTTTGAGTATGACAGACCCCAACATTCCTCAAGGCTAAGGTTATAAGTTATGCCCTGGGGGCATATAATGTCACATAAAGTCTTGTCATAAAAACTTCAAAAAGGGCTCTTTCGATAGGAAATTGAGGGCTGTTGCCCTTTTCAATAGTCGAAAGTAATCAGAGGGATAATAGCCCCCCCAACACCCATCATTTCCCCAAAAAATGTCTTTTAAAGGTTTCTTTCTTTTAAATGAAAAAATCTTTTAAATGATTTTGCTTATAACTTTAAGAAAACAAAACTTAATTAAGATTTAAAGAATAAATATCAGCATATGTATATTAAACTGACAATGTACATTTTTTTCAGTAAAGTACAAATTATATTCAGGATTTTAGAAAGCATATGGTTTAAAATCCTACTCAGATTTATTTCTGCTTGTTTTGAGTTTGATTTATTTTAATTTCTGTTTGTTTTGGGTTTCATTTATTTATTGATACTCATTTGTGATAGTTGTATGTTTGGTAGAGTATTTGTTTTTTTGTTAATTTTTTGTTTAATGGAATTCTTTACTTTTTTTGAAAAACTTATTTTGCGCAAAAAGTTTCTTTGATTAATTACCAAAAATAGTTTGACGAGTAGGGCAAAGTATATTAAATCACACTCTGAGGCTCCTAAACAACAATCTCCTGCTAATGCTCTAATATGTCACACAATACTGGGAAGATCCCCCAAAAATGAATCTGAATCTTGATAATCACTATATAATTACTTATATCAACCCTAAACAAGGTTTTTTTTTAATTTCCCAATAGAATGCACATTCCTTCATAACTTATTACGTTTTATGAAACCAAGACAGGAAAGGATATAATAAATGAAAAATAAAATGAAATAGGTGAGAAAACCAGGATTTTCTCAGCCAGTGGCAAATTATGAAGACGAAGAACAAGCAAATATTTCGACAAGGACCTCCGTGAAGTCGTCCTCAGCCTCAGGTAGACTTCACCTTTCTGAAACTTCGATTTTCACTGGATATACGGGCAGGATGTCTTAAATTAGACTGGGGGAAAATATGAATTGAGTCTTTTGAAATTATGTTGCTATAAATTGAGCTTAAGGAAATATTTCCTGAGTCCCTAACTATAGCCAAATTCCAGTTTATATATATATATATATATATATATATATATATATATATATATATATATATATATATATATATATATATATATATATATATATATATATCAGTTGTATCTTTAAAAGATTGCGGCCATTTACAGTAGATATTAAAGTTACCTCCTCAAAAAGAACCAAATGTTCGGGATTTTGAAAGATATGGGGGGCCAAAGCAGAATCAAAGCTATTGAACTGTTCGTTCTAAGTTTTAAGTATGTTCGAACGACTTGGCGGGGATCATTGTCGAAGTATTTGCGTGTTCTTCGTCTTCATAATTTGCCACTGGCTGAGAAAATCCTCGTTTTCTCACGAGTGATTATGTAGTGATTATCAAGATTCAGATTCATTTTTCGGGGATCCTCCCAGTATTGTGTGACATATTAACGCATTAGCAGGACATTATTGTATAGGAGCATCAGAGTGCGATTCCATATACATCGCCCTATTAGCAACTCGTCACCGTCCTTATTTTTAAAAGTCACTAAACTGAGCCAAAGTCGGTCCCCTGGTACTAAAGAATTGACCAGTACCAACAATAATTACTATTCTGGCTATCAGAATAAAATAAAATATAAATTTTGTTTTCTAGAAGGGAATTTGATGAACTGAATGCACAATCTTCTTCTAGAATGAAATTTTGCCAAGATCACTGTCAAACTACCCTTGCAAATATTTATCCCCCCATTTGGTATTAATACGAGCAAATTATTCTCCTTAAACAAATATTACGCCTCTACTATTGACCTACAGGAGCACACCTCGTTAATCACATTTTAGGTGGATTTCAATAACAGTGTTGCTAGTCCGGTACAAAGAAAGTATTCATTACCTAGGAAACGTTGATAAACCTCTCATGACATTTTTCAACCGAACATGAAGACAAAAGAAAGGTTTCATTTTCACGAAGTATACTTAATCAAAGCCATATTTCCGGAGAGAATTAGACAACAAAAAGATCAAGATCCAAAACCTCAATTATAACGTACACCAAAGATTTATTGAAAAAAGCAGGTTTCATGACGACCAAAGAAAAACCGAGAAGGAAAACAAACGATAAAGTTACTAAGGCGTTCACATGACGTTTCACCACGTGTCTGCCTTCAGAAGTAACTCCTGATATTACTTAATTGTATAAAGGACACATGCTAAGCGTCAATTCAAATACGCAATTCCAATTTTGCTTTATGTTGATGGCTATGATGATTCATCAATGGGTTTACCCTACCTTTTCAAGTCATAGAGTGTCTCGGGGAAGCTTTTAAGCATCATGTTTATTTAAACTTGAATTATTTTTTATACATCCGTAATTTTTATTATAGGCAGCGCAATCACGCTGCCTAAGTAAAAAGCGATGTTGGTACAATGTATTATTTATTATTTTTTTTTCCTTTAGACCAGGGCACTTCGTATCTAAGGAGTTGCCAGAGAAACTTGGAAAGAAGGCAACTAACACCCCTTCCAC
This sequence comes from Artemia sp. Qi Xiang Cuo, assembly GCF_049724085.1. NCBI lineage: Eukaryota > Metazoa > Arthropoda > Branchiopoda > Anostraca > Artemiidae > Artemia > Artemia sp. Qi Xiang Cuo. The sequence goes on along the minus strand of NC_142805.1, from coordinate 52,626,671 downwards.
GATCACCATTTCCCCAAACACATCCAATAAAAATTTTGAGATAGCCATTTTGTTCAGCGTAGTTGATTTCAAGATAGAAATTATGTTTTTGAGGAGGACACTCCCCCACAGCCCTCAGAGCAAGGGTTGTAAAGTTATGCCCAGGGGGCATATAAGGTTTTTATAGAAAGCGTTGTCGTAGAAACTTCAAAAAGGGCTCATTAAATTGGAAATTCAAAGGGCTAGTGCTCTTTTTAATAGTCTAAAATGACTAGGGGGTAACTAACCCCACTCTAAACCCCGCCATTTCCCCAAATATAGTCATTCAGAGTTTACATTGAGCCATTTTTTCAACGTAGTTGAAAGTTCTGGAAATTATGTCCTTGAGGATGACAACTCCCTCCCCACAGTCCTCAGGGCAAGGGTTGTAAGTTATGCCCTGGGGCGTATAAGGTTTTTATAGAAAGCGTTATCGTAGAAACTCCAAAAAGGGCTCATTTGATTCGAAATTGAAATGGCTAGTGCCCTTTTTAAAAGTCGAAAGTGATTGGAAGGCAACTAACACCCTTCCTCGCCCACCATTTATCCAAACACATCCAATCAAAATTTTGAGATAGCCATTTTGTTCAAAGTAGTTGAAAGGTCCAGATATTATATCTTTGAGGATGACACTCCCCCCACACCCTTCAGGGCAAGGGTTGTAAATTATGCCCTGGTGGCAAATGAGCTTTTTATTGAAAGCTTTGTCGTAGAAACTTGAAAAAGGGCTCATTCGATTGGAAATTCAAACGGCTAGTGCCATTTATAATAGTTGAAAGCAATTAGAGGGCAACTAACCCCCCTCTCACGCCGATCTTTTCCCCAAACGCATCCAATCCAAATTTTTAGATAGGCATATTGTTCAACGTAGTTGAAAGTTTTTGAAATTAGATCTTTGAGGATGATAACCCCCTCAGGGCAAGGGTTGTAAGTTATGCCCTGGGGGCGTATAAGTTTTTTTTTTATAGATAGCGATGTTGTAGAAACTTCAAAAAGAGCTCATTCAATTGGATATTAGAAGGGTGTGTGCCCTTTTCAATAGTAAAAAGTGATTGGAGGATAGCTAACACCCCTCTCACACCTACCATTTCCCCAAACACATCCAATCAAAATTTCGAGATTTTACTCGACGTAGTTAAAAAGTCAGGAAATTATGCTTTTGAGGATGACACTCCCCCCATAGCTCTCAAAACAAGGGTTGTTAAGTATCCCTGGCGGCATATAAGGTTTTTTTTTATAAAAAGCCTTGTCGTAGAAACTTCAAAAAGGAATCATTCAATTAGAAATTGAAACGCTTAGTGCCCTTTTTAATAGTCGAAAGTGATTAGAGGACAGGTAACCCCCCTCTTACGCCCACCACTTCCCCAAACACATCCAATCAATATTTTGAGATAGCCATTTTGTTCAACGTAGTTGAATGGTCCGGAAATTATGTCTTTGAGGATGACAACCCCCTCACAGCACTCAGGTTAAAGATTGTAAGTTATGCCCTGGGGAATATAAGGTTTTGATAGAAAGCTTTAGGGTAAAAACTTCATAAAGGACTCATTCGAATGGAAATTGAAAGGGCCAGTGCCCTTTTTAATGGTCAAAAGTGATTTGACGGCAACTAACCCCCCTCTTACGCCCGCTATTTCCCCAAACACACCCAATCAAAATTTTGAGATAGCAATTTTTTTCAACGTAGTTGAAGGTTCTGGAAATTATGTCCTTGAGGATGAAACCCCCCTCCCCCCGCCGTCAGGGCAAGGGTTGTAAGTTATTCCCTGGGGGCATATAACGTTTTTTATTGAAAGCGTTGTCGTAGAAACTTCAGAAAGGCTCATTTGATTGGAAATTGAAAGGGCTAGTGCCTTCTTTAATAGCTGAAAGTGATTGGAGAGCAACTAACGCCCCTCTCACACCCCTCATTTCCTAAGACACATCCAATCAAAATTTTGAGGTAGCCATTTTGTTTAACGTAGTTGAAAGTTCTGGAAATTAGGTCTTGAGGATGACAACCCCCTCACAACCCTCAGGGCAAGGGTTGTAATTTATGCCCTGTGGGCATATAAGGTGTTTATAGAAAGCGTTGTCGTAGAAACGTAAAAAGGGTTCATTTTATTGGACATTGAAAGGGCTAGGGCCCTGTGTAATTGTCAAAAGTAATTGGAAGTCTTGATATTTTTATTGTAAAGATTGATGTGGATACAATGTATTTTTATTTTTTTGTTTAGACTAGGGCAGTTTGTATCGAAGGAATTGTTGTAGGAACTTCAAAAAGGGCTCATTTGACTGAAAATAGAAAGGGCTAAAGCCCTTTTTAATAGTTGAAAGTGATTGGAGGGCAACTAATCCCCCTACCCCACCCACCCTCCCGTTTGACCATTATTTTTAAGAACTAAACGTTGCCTTAAGATTAAATCAAAATGTACTGTGTTAATGCTAATACCCAATAAGGGTATTAATCTCAGCAGTACCCCAAAAACGACTGAGGGTATTATGTTCAAAACTTTCGGGGCTACTTCTGCTCTTAAAATTTAACCAAACCAAAAGAGAGTAAGTGTATCCAAGCTATCAAGTTTTCTATTTCAGGTCAACTAGAGGAGGTATGAAACTAAATTAAACACTACTATTTGTGTCCAATTTTTAAAAGGGCGTTGTTAAAAATTGCTGAAAATTTTTCTCCAGCATACAAATAGCAGGCCATACTATAAAGTCTTGAAAAACGGAAAGATTTCAAGTATAATTTTATTTTTCCTTGAAAGGACTATGTCAATATCAAACGAACAGAAATTAATTGAAAAAATTTTCCACAAAATAAGATTTTCAAAGAAAAATAAAGAACTCCATTAAACCAAAAATGAGCAAAAATACAATCAAACAATCTACCAAGCGTGAAACTATTACAAATCAGCACTGATAAATAAATGAAACCAAAAACGAGCAGAAATTAACATGAGTAGGGCTCAAAACCCCTATGCCTTCCTAAGGCCAGAACATAGTTTGCACTTTACTGAAAAAAATAAAATGAATATACATTGTCAGTTTAATATGATATTTGATTTATTAAAGTTACTGAAGTAAAAACATTTATATTTTTTCAGTAAAGTGCAAACTATGTTCTCGCCTTGGTAAGGCATAGGAGTTTTTAGCCCTAGCCATGTTAATTTCTGCTCATTTTGTGTTTCATTTATTTATTGATGCTGATTTGTGGTAGTTTTACACTTGGTAGATTATAAATATATATATATATATTATATAAATATATATATACATATATATATATATATATATATATATATATATATATATATATATATATATATATATATATATATATATATATATATATATATATATATATATATATATATATATATATATATATATATATATATATATATATATATATATATATATATATATATATATATATATAATTATGAATGCATTTTAGTTAGCAGTTAAAACACAGGACAAACAAGGGCAGTTTCTAAAAAGCTAATTTCTGCTTCATATATATATATATATATATATATATATATATATATATATATATATATATATATATATATATATATATATATATATATATAAAATTATGAATGCATTTTAGTTAGCAGTTAAAACACAGGACAAAATTTCTAAAAAGCTAATTTCTGCTTCAGATTTGCCTTTTAACATAGATATTTACTGACTCACACCACAAAAAAAAGAAAAAAGAAGAAGAAGAAAGGCATTAAATAATAATTATCTAGAGTGCATTATGAATAAGAAAAAACTTTGAGAATAAGACAAATACGAATTCTTTTACAGAAAGTTCTGTTAAAGATTTATTGTCTTTGATTTATTCAATTTTTTTGGGGAGGGGGCGGGGTATTTTCCTCTGTTCTTATATCCATTAACCATTTCCTAATTCAAAAAAGCTGTATTCTTGGAACTAAGTATTAAATCAGAAACTAAGGGGAAACAATCTTTTGATCTTACACTGAAAAAAAAAAAAAAAAAAAATCATTTAAAGATATACAATGAATTGAAAGTCTCTTGCCTTTTCTCTCATAATCCTAATTAACAAATTTTACTCTAAGGGGTTAAAATTTTGCAAAGGAATTGAAAACAGCAGTCATTTCAGCTCATCTGTGCAAACCACATATTATTGGGCAAACCACATATTATTGGGCTAACTGATCTCCCTTTTGGTAGTTATTAAGAAAACGTTAAGAACAAAGATAAAAAAGTTTTAAAAGATTTAGAAAAAGATTATTCTCTAATAATAACGAAAGCGGATAAGAGCAATACAGTAGTAATCCTAGAAAAAGATGATTATGATAGTAAAATAGAAACAATTCTAAATGATACTTCAACATATAAAAAACTTAACTCAGAATCAACTGAATTGTATCTTAAAAGATTAAGAAAAGATTTAGAAGACCTTAAAACAAATGGAAGTATCACACCCCAGATGTATTACAAGTTCTTTCCGAGGGGATGAGTTAGCCCAAGAATGCCAAAAATACATAAAACAGGTATCCCTTTAAGACCTATAGTTTCAACAACCAATTCACCAACGGTAAAAATCGAGAAATGGGTAGCAATGACACTTAAACCTTTATAGTATCTCCAAGATTCGTATATAAAAAACTCGGAATTCTTAAAAGATAAACTTATAAGTGTAGAAATATCAGAAGAATCTAGATTGTTTAGTTTTGATATAAAATCAATGTATACGTATATTCGTTTTGATAAATCGTTAAGTATTTTATCCAAAAAACTTGAGGGACATAAAAATGAGATAGAAGAATTATCTTCGGGAATCGAGCTGGAAATTATATTAAATTTAGTTAAAATAACTAGCAGGTATACTAATTGCTTCACGTTTAGAGATAATTTTTACCATCAAATTAGGGGATTGGCAATGGGAGGGCCTTTAAGTCCGTTGTTAGCAAATATTTATGAAGAGTATGTAGAAAATTTATCTATAGAAACATATTTTTTAAAACATAAATTTTGGGGCAGATATATGGATAATATTGCAGTTATTTAGGATTATGGAGAATTACATATTGAGGGTTTTTTGGAACTGTTATAGTATCTGAGGGGAGAATTAAGTTTAACAATTGAAAAGGAAAGCTAGAGTGATTTACCGTTTCTAGATATTTTGATCCATAGAAATAATAACGAACTAGCGTTTTCAATTTACCGTAAACCGACTAATAACAACCGTTACTGGTCTTTCGCATCAAATCATCCGATCCAGGTAAAAAGGGATGTGGTTATTTCTTTAGTTGATAGGGTATTAAAATTAGCATCACCAGAATACATAAGCAATGAACTAATTTTTATTAAGAATATTCTAGCAGGTAATGGCTCTCATGAAAATATGATTTCTTAAATAATTGAAAAAAGGAAAAAAAAGTTGATGGAACCAGAAATATTAGAAGATGGGTCAAATGAAGAAACAAATTACATAACTTTGCCTATTATTCCAATATTGTCAAAAAAATTAACAAGAGAATTAAAAAAAAACATAATATAAATACAGCATTTAAATCAGGACAAACTATAAGCTCTTTGTTAAATAAAGGGAAAGACAAGGTACCGAGAAATTTGCAAAAGGGAGTATACAAAATTCCATGCTCTCGTGGTAAATTTTATGGGGGAAGAACACAACAGATTTTAGAAAATAGGATACAGCAACACAAGAATGCCATAGATTGCTCTCTAAAACAAAATAAAACACCGGAAACTTTTGAGTCAGCTGTTGTAAAACATGTTTATAATTTTTATCATCACAGTATTTTATTTAATCAAACAAAAATAGTAGATACGTCTGTAGGACTTTTACAAAGCTTCAGGGAAATTATAGAAATAAAAAAGATAATATATTAGTATCAATAGAGATGAAGGGGAATTTAGGATCAATTCAATTTATAATAGTTTAATTAAAAAACAGGTAAGATATTCAACCTGTACTGATTTTAATACTAGTTCTGAAACGAAAGATGACCTTGCGAACAAAGGTCAGAATGGGTTAAATGCTGGGAAAAGTAAACGAACTGCAGCTAAGCTTGCAAGCAAATGAACCCGTTCAATTTATAATTCAAACGTTGGTTGATGAACTTGTGAGATTTATTTAGGGGTTATGGGCCGGGGGTTAGCTGACCTTTATTGTTTTGGTTTAAGTATAAACATATTCTTCATTTTCTGATGAAAAATGCTTTATAAAAATTGAAACCCGTTTTTCTTGCTTAATTTTCGTGAGAGAGAGAGAGAGAGAGAGAGGGAGGGAGTGAGAGAGAGAGAGAGAGAGAGAGAGAGAGAGAGAGAGAGAGAGAGAGAGAGAGAGAGAGAGAGAGAGAGAGAGAGAGAGAGAGAGAGAGAGAGAGATAGAGAGAATTTGTCCCCCCAAATTTGCAGCGCTTTACACTATGATTACATATACTATGATGTCAGGAATTTTTCCAGCCACCAGTTTCTGAAAAATTTAATTTATTGTAGTTTATTGAATCGAGTGCGAGGGTAAATATAGTTTATTCCGAGGGGAAAATGTGGATTTCATTTTTTATACTTAGCAAATGGAAAAGAGTATTATTAGACATTCATTATAATCTCTCTTAAAACTATTTCTCATTCGCATCATACTTCATTGACAATTTTCAATATAATATCTTCCTTTATTCTCATCTGTTCTATAGAAAAATATGATTTAATTTCTTTCAACGACTCAAGAAAAAAAAAGCTTTTTAAAGCCAATAGGCTTAGCTATCTAGAGAAGTTTTGAAAAGAAGAATTTCTTTCAGAAGCTTCAAGTGAAGCATAAAAATTTGATATGTCACAAAAGATAGTCGATAAACTTCGCCTTCAATAGCTTTTAAATTGGGAATCATGAAGAAATATTAAATTAACAAACAAAAACTTGAAGCATCGGATATAAGCGAGAACAAAAGTGCTCGTGCTCAGAAGAAACGAATATACTTGACATTTTTCCTGTCTAAACGTTTTTTTTTTTAACAATAAATAGCAGACATCGACTTTCTATTTTTTTTTCTATATATTTTTGTTTATTGAGGTATTCTAACATTGCTTTAAATATTTCAAGAACATCTCTTAGAAATTGGCGTTCTATTTTAAAAAAAATATTACTCAGCGTGAACAATCCCTTCTATTTGAAAATTTCGGAGTATATAAAACTTCACAAACGGAAAGAAGCTAAAATCAACGCTGTAAGCCAAAAGCCAAAAATTTCCTTTTTATTTAAATAAATTTCAACTTACTCAAATAAAGTCGTACCTTCATTTTGACAAAACAAAAGGAAACCCAAAGCTTTCTAAAGCTGACTTTTCCCAAAGAGTTTGAACTTAGTACCATCAGCCGTTCCGGAGATATTTGTGATGCACGTTTTAGACAAAGTACATGCATGTAGCCTGTTTTGAGTTAATTTGACATCCTGGTCAACTCTTCCTGACGGTTTCAACTAAATACCCCATTTCATTCTTGAGATATCCTTTCTATGCCATTTTGACAACCTGGATAATCTTTAACTATTTATGTTTAGTTCAAGAGTAGTAGTAATAGAAGTAACAATAGTAGCAGTGGTATTAGTAGCCTTGAATATTTTAGCTTAATACCCTTAGCCACAACAGTAATAATAATGCGCACATAGTGCCTTTCGGCTAACTGAGCATCCCCCTCAATATGTCCTGACAACTTAATACTCTACGCGGTTCCTTAGATATTACTGACACGCCCTTTTGAAAACCTGCATGCACATACTGTTTTTTTTTCTTAAGTTCATTATCCCTCTGAACATTCCCTGAAAGTTTCAGCTTAATTCACTTATCCTTAGAATAAGTGACACTAGTAGAAATAGGAGGAGTAATAGAAGCAGTAATAGTAGTTGTAGCATGAATTTAGTGCCTTTTGGTTGTTCAACACGCCCTGAAAGTTTCAGCTGAATAATTTATAAGGGTATCAGCAATCTATTGCTGATACTCTTTTTTGACAACCTGCAAGCACATAGTTTTCATTTGGTTAAAAGCCCTTATCAACATTCCCTAAAAGATTCGTCTTAATATCATTATCCTTAGAAAAAATAGTAGGGGTATGATTAATAGCAGGAGTAGGAGTAGTTGCAGCAGAAACAGTTGTAGTAGTACTAGTAGCGGCAGTAGCAGTAGTAACAGTAGGGTACACATAGTTCCTTTTGGTTAGTTCAATATTTTTCTCAACACACCCTGAAAGTCAAATTAATGATATGTTGCTGATACTTCCTTTTGACACCCTACATTAACACAGCGTTTTCATTTAGTTCAATATACCCCCTCAACATTTTCATAAAATTTCGTCTTAACACCCTTACCCATAGGGAAAATAATAAACTAGCAGTAGAATTAGTAGGAGTAGCATACATATATTGTCTTCTGCTTCTTCAGAATCTCTCTCAACGTCTCCTAAAATTTGATTAGTTCAATATCCTTCTCAACACACCCTAAAAGAGTCAAATTAATGAGATATTGCTGATACTTCCTTTTGACACCCTACGTTAACACAGTGTTTTCATTTAGTTCAATATCCCCCTCAACATTTTCATAACATTTCGTCTTAATACTTTTGCCCATAGTGAAAATAGTCCACTAGCAGTAGAATTAGTAGGAGTAGCATACACATATTGTCTTCTGCTTCTTCAACAATCTCTCTCAACGTCTCCTAAAATTTGATTAGTTCAATATCCTTCTCAACACACCCTAAAAGAGTCAAATGAATGAGATATTGCTGACACTTCCTTTTGACACCCTATGTTAACACAGTGTTTTCATTTAGTTCAATATCCCCCTCAACATTTTCATAACATTTCGTCTTAATACTTTTGCCCATAGTGAAAATAGTCCACTAGCAGTAGAATTAGTAGTAGTAGCATACACATATTATCTTTTGTTTAGTTCAACATCTCCCTCAATGTGTTTTAAAATTCTAGTCTTTTCACTTTAAGCAGTTTCTGAGATACGCCCTTTTTGCAACATGCATGCCCATAGTGTGCCTTTGATTTAGTTTAACATCCCCCTAAACATTCCCTTAAAGTTCCATATTCTAACCCTTAACTTCAGTAGTATTAGTAATCGTAGTAACAGGAGTAGTTGTAGTTGCAATAGTAGGCAAATAATGCCTTTTGGTTAGTTCAACATACCTTGAATGTTTTAATTTATTAATTAAAAAAAAATTCCGAAAAAATAAGTTTTTCAAAGAAAAGTAAAGGCCATTTTAAACTTAAGCTCAGGAGATATAAATACCTGTTAAAATTCAAAACGACCAGAAATTACTATTAAAGAATAAATGAAACCCAAAACGAACAGAAATTAAATAAACAAATAGATCTTAAAGCGAGTAATGCTTAGATTGAATATGAAAATCAAGCTTAAAACGAAAACAAATATTTTGCTATTAAAGTATAAATGAAACTTAAAATTAACAGAAATTAAATAAACAATCAATGCGAACAAACATACAATATATATTATGGAAATTAATAAATAAATCTTAAAACGAGTGAAACTTAAATTTAATATTCAAAACAAGTTTTAATCGAACAAAAATAGCTACAAACAAGAGTTTGGGTATCGTCTCACTGCAGAAGCCTAAGACCTACTGCGTCATTGGCACTTTACTGAAAACAAATTATATTACAAATTTTTTCTTTTGTACTTAGTATTGAAAATAAATATTAAAATTACAGTAAAATTTTGAACTGATGAGCTTTTAGCAATTAATATCATTATGCAAATAATTTCTTAGACCACACTGCTTTTCCATTAAAAACAAAAAAAAATTTTTAAACACGAAAAACGGGTTTTAATTTTCTAACAAGCAGTGAACTACAAAACAATTAATTATGCACAAAAGCTCCGAATATTTCGGCCCGACATCCGGGAGCCTTTCTCAACGGAAAAAAAAAAAAAATAAATAAAGCAAAAAAAAAAAAACTTAAATTACATTACAATAAAACATACTAAACACATAAAGAGAACAAAAAGCAAAAACGAAAGAAAAATATAAATAAATAAGAACAAAACTCACATATTAATTAAACACTTCCATGCACTGAATGTCTTTCAACTGGCCTCCTCTCAGTATATAAATGGAAATATATTAAATAAACACTTCCATGTACTGAATGTCTATATTGATTCTACTCGCCTCCTCCCAGTATATAAATTGAAATCTATCAAAAATGAAGAATATATTTATACTTAGACCAAAGCAATAAAAGGTCAACTAACCCCCCGTCCATAACCCTTAATTAAATTTCACAAGTTCATCAACCATTTTATGAATTATAAATTGAATGGATTCGTTTTGTTGCAAGCTTAGCTGCAGTTCGTTTACTTTTCTCATCATTTAACCCATTCTGACCTTTGTTCGCAAGGTCATCTTTCGTGTCAGAAATATTATTAAAATCAGTATTGGTTGAATATCTTGCCTGCATTTTAATTAAACTATTATAAATTGAATTGATCCCAAATTCCCCTTCCTCTCTATTGATACTAGTACCCCCATATATTCTCTTTTTTATTTCTATAATTTCCCTGAAGCTTTGTAAAAGTCCTACAGACGTATCTACTATTTTTGTTTGATCAAATAAAATACTGTGATGAGGAAAATTATAAATATGTTCTGCAAACGCTGACTCAAACGTTTCTGGTGTTTTGTTTTGTTTTAGAGCGTAATCTATTGCATTCTTGTGTTGTTCTAGCCTATTTTCTAAAGTTTGTTGCGTTCTACCCACATAAAATTTTCCACAAGAACATGGAATTTTGTATACTCCCTGTTGCAAATTTCTCGGTATCTTGTCTTTCCCTTTATTTAACAACGAGCTTATATTATGTCCTGATTTAAATGCTGTATTTATATTATGTTTTTTTAATTCTCTTCTTAATTTTTGTGATAAAATTGGTACAAAAGGCAAAGTTATGTAATTTGTTTCTTGATTTGACCCATCTTCTTCTAATATTTTTGGCTCCGTCAACTTTTTTTTACTATTTTCAATTATTTGAGAAATAATTTTTTCCGGATATCCATTAACTATTAGAATATCCTTAATAAAAATTAGTTCATTTATTATGTATCTTGGTGATGCTAATTTTAATACCCTATCCACTAAACAAATAACCACACCCCTTTTTACTTGGATCGGGTGATTTGATGTGAAAGACAAATAACGGTTGTTACTAGTCGGTTTACGGTAAATTGAAAATGCTAGTTCATTACTATTTCTATGGATCAAAATATCTAGAAACGGTAACTTATTCTCTGTTTCCTTTTCAATTGTAAAAATTAACTCTCCTCCCAAATTATTTAAATGTTCCAAGAAACCTTCAATTTCTGATTCCCCGTAATTCCAAATAACTAAAATATCATCCATATATCTGCCCCAAAATTTAGGTTTTAAAAAATATGTTTCTATAGCTAAATTTTCAACATACTCTACATAAATATTTGCTAACAACGGACTTAAAGGCCCTCCCATTGCTAAACCCCTAATTTGATGGTAAAAATTATCTCTAAACTTGAAATAGTTAGTATATCTGCTAGTTATTTTTACTAAATTTAATATAGTTTCCAGTTCAATTCCCGAAGGTAATTCTTCTATCTCATTTTTTCGTTCCTCAAGTTTTTTGGATAAAATACTAAACGATTTATCAAAAGGAATATACGTATACATGGATTTTATATCGAAACTGAACAATCTAGATTCTTCTGAAATCGTTTAGTATTTTATCCAAAAAACTTGAGGAACGAAAAAATGAGATAGAAGAATTAACTTCGTGAATTGAACTGGAAATTATATTAAATTTAGTCAAAATAACTAGCAGATATACTAACTATTTCAAGTTTAGAGATAATTTTTACAATCAAATTAGGGGTTTAGCAATGGGAGGGCGTTTAAGTCCGTTGTTAGCAAATATTTATGTAGAGTAGGCTATGTTGAAAATTTAGCTATAGAAACATATTTTTTAAACCTAAATTTTGGGGCAGATATATGGATGATATTTTAGTTATTTGGAATTACAGGGAATCAGAAATTGAAGGTTTCTTGGAACATTTAAATAATTTGGGAGGAGAGTTAATTTTTACAATTGAAAAGGAAACAGAGAATAAGTTACCGTTTCTAGATATTTTGATCCATAGAAATAATAATGAACTAGCATTTTCAATTTACCGTAAACCGACTAGTAACAACCGTTATTTGTCTTTCACATCAAATCACCCGATCCAAGTAAAAAGGGTGTGGTTATTTCTTTAGTGGATAGGGTATTAAAATTAGCATCACCAGGATACATAAGAAATGAACTAATTTTTATTAAGGATATTCTAATAGGTAATGGCTCTCCGGAAAAAATGATTTCTCAAATAATTGAAAAGAGGAAAAAAAAGTTGACGGAGACAAAAATATTAGAAGAAGATGGGTCAAATCAAGAAAAAAATTACATAACTTTGCCTTTTGTACCAATTTTATCACAAAAATTAAGAAGAGAATTAAAAAAACATCATATAAATACAGCATTTAAATCAGGACATAATATAATCTAGTTGTTAAATAAAGTGAAAGACAAGATACCGATACATTTGCAACAGTGAGTATACAAACGTCCATTTTCTTGTGGAAAATTTTATGTGGGTAGAACGAAACAAACTTTAGAAAATAGGCTAGAACAACACAAGAATGCAATAGATTACGCTCTAAAACAAAACAAAACACCAGAAACGTTTGAGTCAGCGGTTGCAGAACATCTTTATAATTTTCCTCATCACAGTATTTTATTTGATCAAACAAAAATAGTAGATACGTCTGTAGGACTTTTACAAAGCTTCAGGGAAATTATAGAAATAAAAAAGATAATATAAGGGGGTACTAGTATCAATAGAGATGAAGGGGAAGTTGGGATCAATTCAATTTATAATAGTTTAATTAAAATGCAGGCAAGATATTCAACCAATACTGATTTTAATAATATTTCTGAAACGAAAGATGACCTTGCGAACAAAGGTCAGAATGGGTTAAATGATGAGAAAAGTAAACGAACTGCAGCTAAGCTTGCAACAAAACGAATCCATTCAATTTATAATTCATAAAATGGTTGATGAACTTGTGAAATTTAATTAAGGGTTATGGACCGGGGGTTAGTTGACCTTTTATTGTTTTGGTCTAAGTATAAATATATTCTTCATTTTTGATAGATTTCAATTTATATACTGGGAGGAGGCGAGTAGAATCAATATAGACATTCAGTACATGGAAGTGTTTATTTAATATATTTCCATTTATATACTGAGAGGAGGCCAGTTGAAAGACATTCAGTGCATGGAAGTGTTTAATTAATATGTGAGTTTTGTTCTTATTTATTTATATTTTTCTTTCGTTTTTGCTTTTTGTTCTCTTTATGTGTTTAGTATGTTTTATTGTACTTTAATTTAAGTTGTTTTTTTTTTTGCTTTATTTATTTTTTTTTTTTTTTCGTTGAGAAAGGCTCCCGGATTTGGGGCCGAAATATTAGGAGCTTTTTTGCATAATTAATTTTTTTGTATTTAACTGCGTGTTAGAAAATTAAAAACCGTTTTTCGTGTTTAAAAAATTTTTTTTGTTTTTAATATCATTATGCATCATTATGCATGTTCGCTTTGGGTTTCATTTATTCTTTAATAGTAATTTCTGGTCGTTTTGAGTTTGAATTTTAACAGGTATTTGTATCTCCTGAGCTTAAGTTTAAAACGGCCTTTACTTTTATTACAAAAACTTATTTTTCGGAAAGTTTTTTTTTTAAATTAATTTTTGTTCGTTTTTGATTGCAAAAAGTTTCAAGTTTTTATGGCATGGGGGGGGGGGGTGCTTACTGTCCCATTATTCTTTACTTTAAAAACGGATATAGAACTTTCAATTGAAAACGAATAAGGATTTTTTCAAAGTCTATAAGATTACATATTTGTAAAAAAACTTATATATGAACAATAGACAGCTTGCACAACTTGTGGACAGCGATTGACAATAATGAATGGATTGAAAAAATAGCTCCAGTAAGTTGGTTTAGACCATTTCGCTTGCTGACACAAAGGGTTGACGACTGTTTGGAATTGACCTTAATAGGAATTTGTGTGCCAAAGCAATTTTGCATCTATTACAGAGTATGTATTTTAACCTTATAATTGGATAATTATAACAGATTTCCTATGTGTTCTTCACTTGAAAAACCCCTTCACATAAGTTATAAACCCTCCTTAATAGGTTATGCCCCAGGCCATTACTTAAAATGCCTACCCCTGGGCCCTGGTGGGCTGTGTCGACGCCGGAGTTTTTTGTTATCAGAACTTTGAATTATTTTAACAAAATGTCTATCTCAAAATTTTATCTGATGCATTTAGGGCGTGGAGGGGGGAGAGGGGCTAGTTGCCCTTCAATCTTTTTTGACTCTTAGAAAGTGAACAAGAACTTTCAATTTTCAGTCAAATGAGCCCCCTCTAAAGTTTATACGAGCATCCCTTACATAAGAAATAATATGAAGGATTCGGAGAATCCTTAAATTACAACCCTTGCCATGAGGGCTTTGGGGGAGTTGTAATCCTCAAAGACCTAATTTCCAGAACTTAAAACTACGTTTAATAAAATGGCTGTCTTAAAATTTTGATTGGATTTGTTTGGGGAAAAGGTGGGCGTGAGAGGGGGGTTAGTTGCCCTCAAATCACTTTCGACTATTAAAAACAGCACTAGCCCTCGGAATATCCAATCGAATGAGCCTTTTTTGAAGCTTCTACGACACCGCCTTCTATAAAAAACCTTCTATGCCCCCAGGGCATAAATTACAACCCTTGCCCTCAGGGTTGTGAGGGATTGTCCTCCTCAAAAATATATTTTCTATCTGGAAATCAACTACGCTGAACAAAATGGCTATCTCAAAATTTTGATTGGATGTGTTTGGGGAAATGATGGGCGTGGGGGGGGGGAGGGGGTTAGGTGCGCTCCAATCACTGTCGATTATTAAAAACGGCACTAGCCCTTTAATTTCCAATCAAATGAGCCTGTTTTGAAGCTTCTACGACAGCGTCTTCTATAAAAAACTTATATGCCCCCAGGGCATAACTTAAAACCCTTGCCCTGAGGGTTGTGGGGGAGTGTTCTCCTCAAAAATATATTTTATATCTGAAAATCAACTACACTGAACAAAATGGCTATCTGAAAATTTTGATTGGATGTGTTTGGGGAAATGATGGACGTGGGGGAGGGGGGGAGGGGGCTAGTTACACTCCAATCACTTTCGACTATTAAAAAGGGCCCTAGCTCTTTAATTTTCAATCGAATGAGTCTATTTTGAAGTTTCTACGACACCGCCTTCTATGAAAACCTAACATGCTCCGAGGGCATAACTCAAAACTCGTGTGCCGACGGCTGTGTCGGCGAGTCCTCCTCAGACACACATTTTATATACGGATATAAGCTACTCTGAACAAAGCGGTATTCTAAAAATTGTTTTTAATGGTTCTTAGGAAAAGGATGGGCTTGGGGGGGGGGGCTATTTGCCATGACAACATTTTTGACTATTATAAAGGAAACTAGAACTCTAGATTTTCATTCGAATGAGCCCCTTTTGAAGCTTCTACGACGACCTTTTCCATATGAAGTGACTATGGAAAAAATAATAATAATAAAATGCCTTTTACTATATGGCCTTTACTATAGGCAACGCTACAGCGTTGCCTCTGATCACTGCAAGCCGTTCTTGAGATATTGCTGATATACCCATTTGAAAAACCGCATGCACTTAGTGTTTTGGTTTAACTCAATTTACCCTCAGTATTCCCTGAAATTTACACCTTGCTACTTTTTAGCCTCAGTAGTAGTAGAAGTAGTAATAGTAGCACCAGCAACATCAGTAGTAGTAGTAGCAGCTGTAGTAGTATACACACATTGCTTTTTTGGTCAGTTGAATACCCCACCCCCCATAATGCCCTGACTGTTTCAACTTAATACCCTAAGACGCTCCTTATTCCCTGAAATTTAAACCCTAATACTTTTTAGCCTCAGTAGTAGTAGTAGTAGCAATAGCAGTAGCGGTAGTAGCAGCAGCAGCAGTAGAAGTAGCAGCTGTAACAGCATACACATATTGTTTTTTGGTCAGTTGAACACCCCCCTCATAATGCCCTGAAAGTTTCAACTTAATACCCTACGACGTTCCTGAGAAGTTGCTGATACGTCCATTTGATAACCTGCATGCAGATAGTGTTTTGATTAAGTTCAATACTCCCCTCAGCGTTCCCTGATAGCTTCGTCTGAATACCCTCAGTTTTTTTTTGAAGACCAAGGGTCAAACATTTCACCCTTTTCCAAAAACAAATACTATATTTGAACAATGGGCAGATTACATAACTTACAGCCCTTTCAGCTATGCTGAAAAAAAAATGGCAATCTTTAAATATTGATCGAATGTCTTTGGCGAAAAAAGGGTCAGAGTAGGAGGCTGGTTGATCTCCAATCACTTTTGACTCTTGAAAACGGCTTTAGAACTTTTGATTTCCAATAGAATGAGCCTCTTCTGAAATTCCTACGACAACCCCTTCCATACGAAGTGGTGATTTGTAAAAAAAAAACATTGGTGAAAAGAAAAAAATACATAGAGCCCACTTTGCTCTTTACTTAGGCAGCGATATTGCAGTGCCTATGAAATGGTTACTCACAAGCCAATATTTCATGCAAATCGTTCGCGTTTACAACAAACATTATTAAAAATTAACACGAAAAGAAAACTTGATTTTCTTATGGTAGTTTTATTATTATTATTATTTTCAATGGTTGACAGACAATAAATTAATTATTACAAAATTAACGAACGAACTGTTCAGATAGGATTGCTCACAGAAAGGGGTAAACGAAACGTCATATGCATGAATATAATTATCAACTAAAACGACAGTTGAGTGACAGAACCTGGATTACACACATAGGGAAAATTCAAGAGATTATTTCTGATTCAAGAACTTTAGAAGGAAAATACGGCAACTACTATTTTTAATTTATGCAGAACTTTTAACTTCAAGAATCGAACAGCTTTGGCGAAATAAAAAAAAATGTGCAGAAGAAAAATGAGGATAATTCCAGCAAGTGAAAAAAAAGGGGAAGATACATATACAGTATTTGAATCGAGATCTTCGCTCAACCGTCCTCAGTAGAAAAAAGTAGATAAAGTAAAAAGAAAAAAAAAAAAAAAAAAAAAAAAAAAAAAAAAAAAAAAAAATATGGATAATAGACCCAACAACGAATTAAAAACAAAACAAACCTCAAAATAAGAACTAAATAAAAATAGAACCTCTCGAAGTAACAATGAAAGGACAACTCTTTATTTACGTCAAGTGGCGGTCTCGACCAAAATATCTGCATATTTATATTGTCTTATTTCACTGGCTGGATTTATCTTTTTTTCTTCTTCAATTTGTTTTTTTCATTTGTCGTCAAAACTTCACTTCAAAACAAAACTTATCTTCAGAAAACGTGAAAGTCGTCCTTTCACCATTACTTCAAGAAGGCCTCTTTTAATTTAGTGCTTGTTTTGAGATACGTTCGTTTTTCTTTTGTCGCTGGGTCTTTTTTTTTGTATATTTCTTACTCTTTATTCACCTTTTTGCACTGGCAACGGTCGAGTGGAGGTTTTGATCAGATGTTTTTTTTCACTGGCAGGAATTATCTTAGTTTTTTCTTCTTCACAGTCATTTTTTCATTTTGTCATTCCTTGCCTATGATTTTAGAAATTAATTGAGCAACTTTGGAGTCATAACTGTAAAGTTAAACTGTTTTCAAACCATGACAAGTGTGCCTCAGGGCGAGGCTACGTAACGAGCTGGTAGGAGGCACAGAAAAATAAGTGATAAATGTCTTGACTCATTCTTACCAACTGAATATAATACATCAACCAAACATAGCACCTTCCTAAAACTAATACCACTAAGATCATGCCTGCACATAAAGGAAGAGGCGTGGAAGAGGGTGGGGGAGTAGATCACATTTAACAGAGGTAATTGAAAAATGAGTTTGAGAAATGCATTTATTTTTACCTCTCCCTCCAAGATAAATTCTTTTTTCAGGATGAATCGTCTTACTCTTGCATTAAGGTCGGACCTGTGCGCAGGTATGACAATGATACTTGTTTCCTCCTTTGTTATTCCCTCTTTTGATAAATAAATTTTTACTAGATATACATAACGTAATGTTATATCAATTGCAATTTAAGTATTTCACCAATACAGTAGAACATAAAACAGTACATGGCACTGAACAGTAAATAACGAGCAACTTTTCTCTTCAACCAGAGAAGACAAATATAATTCTTGCAACTATAGCCTAAACACATAAAAGGAAATATAATTTTAATGGTGACTTCAAAACTGTAACGTTTATTTGTTTTTGTCATCAATCATGTTATCAGCATAATTTTTTTCCAAATAACTACAAAAAAAACGGGAAGACACAAAAAAGAAGGTATGTTCTTCATGAAAGTAATACTATCAAACTGATCATGTTTTAGTGTCCTAGAGCTGAGGTTGCAGGCCCCTATCTACAAAAAATAAAAATATTAACGATGCAATGAACAACTGATGATACAAATAAAGAGGTATGTTCTTCATGAAAGTTATACCATCAAACTGATCATGTTTGAGTGTTCTAGAGCTGAGGTTACAGGTCTCTATCTACAAAAATAAAACATTACCGATGCTACGAACAACTGATGATACAAATAAGGAGGTATGTTCTTCATGAAAGTTATGCCATCAAACTGATCATGTTTGAGTGTTCGAGAGCTGAGGTTACAGGCCTCTATCTACAAAAATAAAACATTACCGATGCTACGAACAACTGATGATACAAATAAGGAGGTATGTTCTTCATGAAAGTTATACCATCAAACTGATCATGTTTGAGTGTTCTAGAGCTGAGGTTACAGGTCTCTATCTACAAAAATAAAACATTACCGATGCTACGAACAACTGATGATACAAATAAGGAGGTATGTTCTTCATGAAAGTTATGCCATCAAACTGATCATGTTTGAGTGTTCGAGAGCTGAGGTTGCAGGCCCCTATCTAACAAAAATAAAATATTAACGATGCTATGAACAACAGATGATACAAATAAGGAGGTATATTCTTCATGAAAGTTATACCATCAAACTGATCATGTTTGAGTGTCCTAGAGCTGAGGTTGCAGGCCCCTATCTACAAAAATAAAATATTAACGATGCTATGAACAACTGATGATACAAATAAGGAGGTATGTTCTTCATGAAAGTTATACCATCAAACTGATCATGTTTGAGTGTTCTAAAGCTGAGGTTGCAGGCCCCTATCTACAAAAATAAAATAATAACGATGCAATGAACAACCGATGATACAAATAAGGAGGTATGTAATTCATGAAAGTTATACCATCAAGTTGATCATGTTTGAGTGTTCTAGAGCTGAGGTTGCAGGCCCCTATCTACAAAAATAAAATATTAACGATGCTATGAACAACCAATGATACAAATAAGGAGGTATGTTCTTCATGAAATTTATACCATCAAAATGATCATGTTTGAGTGTTCTAGAGCTGAGGTTACAGGTCCCTATCTACAAAAATAAAAAATTACCGATGTTATGAACAACTGATGATACAAATAAGGAGGTATGTTCTTCATGAAAGTTATACCATCAAACTGATCATGTTTGAGTGTCCTAGAGCTGAGGTTACAGGTCCCTATCTACAAAAATAAAACATTACCGATGCTATGAACAACCGATGATCCGAATAAGGAGGTATGTTCTTCATGAAATTTATACCATCAAACTGATCATGTTTGAGTGTTCTAGAGCTGAGGTTGCAGGCCCCTATCTACAAAAATAGAATATTAACGATGCTATGAACAACCGAAGATACAAATAAGGAGGTATGTTCTTCATGAAAGTTATACCATCAAACTGATCATGTTTGAGTGTCCTAGAGCTGAGGTTGCAGGCCCCTATCTACAAAAATAAAATATTAACGATGCTATGAACAACCGAAGATACAAATAAGGAGGTATGTTCTTCATGAAAGTTATACCATCAAACTGATCATGTTTGAGTGTCCTAGAGCTGAGGTTGCAGGCCCCTATCTACAAAAATAAAATATTAACGATGCTATGAACAACTGATGATACAAATAAGGAGGTATGTTCTTCATGAAAGTTATACCATCAAACTGATCATGTTTGAGTGTCCTAGAGCTGAGGTTGCAGGCCCCCATCTACAAAAATAAAATAATAACGATGCAATGAGCAACCGATGATACAAATAAGGAGGTATGTAATTCATGAAATTTATACCATCAAACTGATCAGGTTTGAGTGTCCTAGAGCTGAGGTTGCAGGCCCCTATCTACAAAAATAAAATATTAACGATGCTATGAACAACCGAAGATTCAAATAAGGAGGTATGTTCTTCATGAAAATTATACCATCAAACTGATCATGTTTGAGTGTTCTAGAGCTGAGGTTGCAGGCCCCTATCTACAAAAATTAAATATTAACGATTCTATGAACAACCGATGATCCGAATCGTTCGAATTAGTTCGCATTGCCTCAGGATCTGTTATTTATGCTGATGAAATAGTATTTAGGAGTGGCGTTAGACAGGGGGGAGGATATTATTGTTGTCTAATTTAAATTTGTGTCTAAAAGATTGTTTTTTTCCATTAAAAACCTATCGGGTTTACTTAGCAGTTGAAATTAGTTATTTGGTTTATGCTCATCACATTAGTTAACTTAGTCGGTCAAGGACTGTGAAAATTGAAAATTTTAAGATTTTAGCCAATGAGTTGAACAAAAAAGAACTAGAAATTAGCCTGGCGAAATGCCAGGATTTTGATATTAATTTGTGATTTGTGATTTGTGTGATTTTGATATTAATGACCCTCTTGGCTCTCCTCCTCTTGATTGGGGTAGTGATTGGATTTTTCATGCTTTGGACTCGGTGATATACCTAGGTGTCCCATATTCTTCTGTAAAAAGACCATCACCTCTTTTAATAGTAAGCCATCTGGAAGTTAAGATAAGAAAGACGTTCGGTTCCCTTAATCTTCTGCGGGGTAATATGAGAAGGGATATATTAGGTAGACTGTATCAGTCAATGGCTCTACCTTAGATTAGCTTTCCAGCAGTGATTTTGAAAACTTTTCAATCTTGTACTTCATCTCAAATTAATGTTGTGTATTTTAGATATCTTAAATTTCTACTAGGTTTTCCGCTAAGTGCTCGTAATACTTGTTTAAAATATATGTATGGAATAAAGGACCTGCTTGATGTAATAAAGATTAAGTGTGAGATTTTAGTTCAAAAGGCTCTAAATTATCTTGAATATAGAAATTTATTCCCGTTTTTTGAAAAATCTAACCGATGTTAACCGATTGACGTAGATGGTTGTATTAATAGGTATTTCTGGTCTTGTTAATTGTAGGTTGTGTCTTTATATTTTATATTTATTGATTGTACTCCTCATAGTATATCCTGAGGGGAAATAAAAATATTATTATTATTATTATTAATAAGGAGGTATGTTCTTCATGAAAGTTATATCAACAAACTGAGCATGTTTGAGTGTCCTAGAGCTGAGGTTATAGACCCCTATCTACAAAAATAAAATATTACCGATGCTATGAATAACCGATGATACGAATAAGGAGGTATGTTCTTGATGAAAGTTATACCATCAAACTGAGCATGTTTGAGTGTCCTAGAGCTGAGGTTGAAGGCCCCTATCTACAAAAACAGAATATTACTGATGCTACGAACAACCGATGATACGAATAAGGGAAATAAAACACATTTACTTACAAGCTGTGAACCCTCTCTGAACTCAGAATACAATTTCTGATAGCCCAAAGTGGAAACGCTTCCTTTGGATTCAATTAGTTGTTTGAGTGCTTTGGCTATTTCAACACGTCTCTTTCGACCAGCGGAGCTTATCCCAGTTGTCAGAATAGATACATCGATCTTACCAGACATCGGATCAGTTGCTGATTGCTTCAAAGCCTCTCTGGAAGTTATCAAAAATTTGAAATAAACTTCATATTTGCACTATCAAACTGGTAAAATTATTTATCATGCAGAATAGTATAGGCAAAAAGCAATGGTGCCCCAAGCCCCCTCCCTCAAATCCGCTTTTGTTAATGCCTTGTGTAATCCAATAGACATTTTTTATTGTTATACAAGTACTATAATCAGAGCAGCTTAAATCTGGTAGTTTGAACCGTATTTTTAGGTTCTTTGGCACTTTTGAGGACACAATTTTATAGATTCTAAAAACACAAAAAAATGAGCAAATTATATGGGAAATTTTAATTATATGAATCATTGTAAAAATGTCGAACAATAAGGCCTTTCCCAGTTCCCAGTGTATAGCCTCATTATAAACTATCCCTTGTATAAGAACTGCCAACTCCTGTAATAACTTCAGTTTTATGTGTTCTAGAGAAAAGCAAAGCAATAATAGGAGAATCTTTTCTTTTTGGATTAATTAAAAAAACTTTTTACATAATATAAGTTTTTCAAAAAAAAAAAAAAGTGAAGAACTCCATTAAACCAAAAATTGAACAAAAATATAATCAAATAATCTACCAGCCATACAACTGCCACAAATCAGTATCAATAAATAAATGAAACCCAAAACGAACAGAAATTAAAATAAATAACAGAGTCAAGCTCAAAACGATCAGAAATTAACATGACAAATTATATTCTGGCTTTTAGAAAGCATAGGGGTTTTGAACCCTACTCATGTTAATTTCTGCTCGTTTTGAGTTTGACTGTGTTTTATTGTAATTTCTGTTTGTTTTTGGGTTTCATTTATTTATTGATGTTGTTTGTGGTAGTTGTATTCTTGGTAGATAAATTGATTCTATTTTTATTCGTTTTTGGTTTAATAGGGTTCTTTACTTTTTTTTTTGAAAAACTCATTTAGTGGAAAATTTTTTTATTTATTTAATTCCTGTTCGTTTTATATTGAAACAATCTTTTTCAGGGAAAAAGAAAACATTAGTTTGAATCTTTCCGGTTTTTCTTTAAGAATTTATAGTTTGGCCTGCAATTTCTATGCTGGAGAAACTTCTTTAGCAATTTTTAACAACACAAACCCTTCTGAAAATCATGAAAAAAATAGTAGTGTTTAATTTAGTCATATATATCCTCTAGTTGACCTGATGAATAAAAAATAATACCATTCCCAAAAATTAAATCTATGCTCATTCACAGCTTGGATACTGTTACACTCTTTTGATTTAGTAAAAATTTAAGAGCAGAAGTACGGTAGTAATAAAAGCAGCCCCGAAAGTTTGAGCTTAATACCCTCAGTCCTTCTTGGTATACTGCTGAGATGTCTTATTGGCAACCTGCATACAAACAGCGCGTTTTGATTTAATTTTAAAGCAACATTTAATTTTTAAGCATTTTGGGCAAATTACATTACTGGGGGGGGGGGGGTTGACTAACCCAATAACCCTAGATATATAGTTATTAGACCGTTCAGCTATGCTGAACAAAATGGCTGTCTTAAAATTTTTATTGAATGTCTCTGGACAACGAAGGCCCGAAGAGGAGGGCGAAATGCCTTCACTTCTTTGTGCCCCTTGAGAGGGCCCCTGAACTTTAATACCTGGTCAGATAGGCGTTATTTGAGCGCTGATGAAGCTGCTGACCGTGGTAGAACATTACGGTTCATGCTCTTATATGTCCTGTAGTGCTTATATGCCTTTTTAATACCTGCATGCATATAGTTTGTTCGTTTAATTTAAACTCCCCCTAAACATCCCCTAAAAACTTCAACTTAATGCCATTAGTGTCGTTAGTTACAGTAACCGTAGAAGCGGCATTAAATGTATGCACACAATGTCTTCCACAGTGTAGTTGCTAGACCGTCCAGCTATGCAGAATAAGATGGCTGTCAAAATTTTGATTGGAAGTGTCTGGAAAATTATGAGCTACAGAGAAGGGCTGATTGCCCTCCATCACTTTTGACGCTTTAAACTGAACTAAAACTTCCCATTTTCCACCAAATGAGCCTCTTCTAAAGTTAAACAACCATCCCTTCCACAAAATCCTTATATGTCCCGCGGCCCAAGGCTCTGGTGGTTTGTATCAACCCCAAAAGCCTTTTTATATGATATTTGGACTATTTTGAATAAAATGTCTAAAAATATTCTATTCGATGTATTCCGGGAAAAACGACGTGTTGGGGGGGGGGGGGGGGGTAAATCACTTTGAATCTTAAAAAGGGCACTGGAAATTCACATTACCAGTCCAATGAGTCTCCTCCGAAGTACATACAACCACCCTTTCTATAAAAACCTTATATGCCCCTAGGGCATAACTTACAACCCTTGCCCTGAAAGCTGTGAGGGCGGGGGTGTCTTCCTCAAGGACATAATTTCCAGACTCTTCAACTACAATGAACAAAGTTGCTATTTGCAAATTTTGATTGGATAACTTTGATGAAATGATGAGCGCGGGAGGGGGGGGCTGGTCACTCTTATATAACTTTTGACCCTTAAAAAGGGCACTATAACTTTCAATTTCAAATCAAATGAGCCTCATCTGGAGTTTATGCGACAACCCATTCCATAGAAACCTTATATGACCCCAAGCCATGACTTACGAACCTATCCCCCGGGCACTGGGGGGTTGTGTCAACCCTAGAAGCAGTGTTTTAGTTTTTTGGACTATTTTGAGCAAAATCGTTATCTCACAATTTCAATAAGATTCATTTGATGAATCGGGGTAGTGGGGGGGGGGGGGGTGGGGTTAGCTGCCCTCCATCACTTTTGACTCTTAAAAGGAAACTAGAACTTCCGATTTTTAACCAAATGAGCCACGGTTCTTGGGTTTGTTTCAACTCCAATAGCCTCCAAAAGACTATTTTGAATATAATGGCTATCTCAAAATTTCTATCAGATACATTTTGGGAAAATACGACGTGTGTGTGTGTGTGTGGGGGGGGGGGGCGGGTTAGCTGCCCTCCAATCACTTTGACACTTAAAAAGAGCACTAGAAATTCTGATTACCAATCCGATGAGCCCTCTCCGAAGTTTATATGACCACGCTTTCTATAAGAACCTTATATGCCCCCAGGGCATAACTTAAAACCCTTGCCCTGAGGGCTGGGGGGGATTTGTTATCCTCAATAGCTTACGGACCTTTCAAATACGTTGAACAAAATGGTTATCTCAAAATTTTGATTGGAAGTGCTTGGGGAAATGATGGGCATGGGAGGGGGTGGTCATTTGCTCTCCAATCACTTTAGACTAATAAAAAGGTCCTCTCAATTTCCAATCGAATGAGCTCTTTTTGAAGTTCCTACGACAACACTTTCTATAAAAAATTCATATGCCCCAAGGGTATAACTTACAACCACGGTCCTGAGAGCTGTGGGGGGTTGTCAACCTCAAAGACATAACTTCCAGACCTTTAATCTACGTTGAACAAAATGGCTATATCAAAATGTTGTTGGGAAGTGTTTGGGGGAAATGATGGGCGTGTGTGTGTGTGTGTGGGGGGGGGGGTTCTGCCTCTGATTACCTTCGGCTGTTAAAAAGGGCACTAGCCCTTTCAATTTCCAATCAAGTAAGCCGTTTTTGAAGTTTATACGACAACCCTTTCTATATAAACATTATATGCCCCCAGGGCATGACTTACAACCTTTACCCGGCGGGCTGTGGGAGGAGTGTCATCCTCAAAGATGTAGTTTCTGGACCTTGCAACTACGTTCAACAGAAGGGCTATCTCAAAATTTTGACTGGATGTGTTTGGGAAAATGCTAGGCATGGGGGGGGGGGTAGTTACCCTCCTGGGCGTGGGGATATTTTCAAGAGATGATAAAATTGTGAAAAATGACTAACTGCTATTTTAAAGTCCCCCGATCAGAAATAGCTGGAAAGTTAAGAACTCCTGGTTTCCTACGTAAATTGGATCAACAAGTTCAATCTCTTTCTTGCTCAGCAATCACAGTGGTAACGAAATAAAGAAATGAAAAAGATGATAGGAAAAAATATCAAGTCAGACACTTCGGATATCATGGTGATATATTAACAAAAGGGGCGGAATAAAATATCCAAAAGCGACTGCAAATAGTCTAACATCGGAAAAAAGCAACACTTGTACACCAAAAATAAAAGATAAAATATGCAAAGAGATGCCGGTGATCATTTTCTTACTTTTCTAAGGAATAGCATGAATAGAGTAACGCCTAAGCTTATATCTGTTGACAGCAATTCAAATTACTTTTAATTACAAAATAGTGGGCAAGGACAAGAATATGAGCGGAGAAAGACAGCGAGGGATTACAGCTCGAAATACGACAAATATACTTGAGCACAGGGGGAGTCATTTCTTTATCGATCGTAAGGAAGTAAGGAGCCTTGGGACCACGTGTGCAAAAACAATATTAAAAAAATGAAATGTAGATTTTATTACCGAGCATAGTGGTGAATCTATAGGCGGTATTTTTCGTATTATACATTTGACGGTCTTTTTATTAGCCCTATGATTTCCCGGTGGTTGTGAGGGGGGGGGGGGTTGTACCATGCATCAAATTATTATACAAATTAAAAAGACTGGGTATACCTATGAAGCCTATATGCCTCTTCTACATCAATCAACTCAACGACATTTGATAGACGCATTTTTGCATGAGCTTCGGCCAAGCGAATGAGCGACTCTAGTTGACGAGGATAGGCAGTAATCTGACCTCGACCAGCGCCAATTCTTCTCATGTCCACATAAACTTCAATTAGACGTGTACCAGCTTCATCATTAAGCTTTGGATGTACCATTTCTTTGGCATATGATATATAGTCTCTGAGAATATTCATGTCCTAAAAACAACACGAATAGTTTATTGAAATTAGTAACACAGTGCCATCTTATCCGGTTCCCTCGTTACAAATGGGTTCAAATGTCAAATTGATTACGTCAACAAAAAGCAGGCAAAAAGTTGACAAAGATATATAACCAGTTTCTACTATAATGTTTCTTGTAATTGTAATTCGAAAATTTTAGGAATTTTACTAAGCGTTTTGGCTGGTATAAACGTAGCCTAAACTTAGTAAATAAGAGACAATATTTTTTTCTAATAAAAAAAAAAATAAGAGCAAAAAAAAGTTGAACAGATACGATCAATTTCTATAATTCCACGAAAAAATATGGCTCATAACTTGGTTTGGAGTTGTAGCTAATCAGTAAATACAGTTTATGTCGACTTTCAGGTGTTCATTATCTTTGGTAAAACAATCTTCGGGTTGGGCTTTAGAAGATTGGCCAATGAGAGAATGGGCTTTAGAGAATGTTCGGGTTAGCCAAATATGAACATATTTGGCTGAATATGTTAAAAACTCACTAGAATGAAGATGCTAACGGAAAATACAAGAAATAAGTATGAAACACCAGGAGACACTTTTGGATTGGATTGATGTTACCGTAAAAAACAAACAACTCTACTCTAGAATAATTGAAAAACTCATTTTATGATCGTTCTATAATTGTATTTTTCCGGTTTGGCGCTAAGAAATTAAATAGGGAAGAATTCCACACAACAGACAAAGTCCAGTCCTGTGATGGCGCAGTGGGATTGACCTTAGCTTGGTAATAAGCGAACTAGAGATCGAACCCTTCTGTAGCAAATGTACTGCATCGCCGACGAAGGGCCCTTAGTAGTCAAGAAGCGTCGTTAATCCTATTACTTACTTACAGACAAAATCCTTTGATTATGCAGCTTCATCGAGCTACTATTTCACACAAAAAAGTTGGATTACGGCCGTTTTATCCTGAATTTATCCGTCGTGACAGCGCATCAGCCAAGTGGATATAAGACTCTTAAAATAGGATTCAGAAGTACCAGTGGAACAAACAAGTTCGTAAAACATTTTATAAAACGGAATTGTCAAATTGCAACCCGTGGAACAGGTTGTTTATGCAACCTATAAAACCAATTTATAATGTGCAAGCCAAGACCCACGAATTGGCATAATCCGCAATTCGAAACAACAATATTGCCTGCCATACAGGTGGTCAAACTCAAAATGTAGGTTATGAACCAAAGGCGCATGCAAGATTTTTGTTCGAGGGGAGGGGGCTACATAAAACTTCAACAGTGCATCAAGAACTTATTTATGTGCATTTCTGTTTCGTTTTTACGAGTCGCACAAGAATTTCGTACAAGTTACCAATATTCTTCGATATTATCTTTATTCTCCGGTTATAATATTAAATGTCCAGCCAATGTGATCCATATTCTGACAGTGCTGTTGACATAAATACTTTATTCTCTATTATCAAGGGGAAATTATCTTTTATCTGTTCAGTGGACCCTTAAGAAAACCAAAAAACAAGGAGTATTTCACTATTTCATGGGTAATCAACGATGCTAGGGAATATACTAAGTTTGTGTCTACCTTAGTTGGAAAAAAGTCGACAATATTTCATTGATGCCTTGACAAAAATCTGGCCTTAATGTCAATTGGTTTCCTTAGACTGTAAGTAATTGTCTCCGTGTGTTCACTTCATTTCGGATAATGATAAGTTTATGCCAGATTGTCTCCAACGGCTAACAACTTAAAAGGGACGGAGAGAACTGATTGAAAATGAACAGGTTAAGCTATAAAGCTGTAATGGTATATTTTTCCGTACATGCAAAAGAATTCAAGATCCCGACAAAAAAGATGCGACAGAAAAACTCGGAATTATCATCACTTACTAACAATTACAGTGAAATATACAACCTCTGTAACATTCGGCGCTAAAACAACCTCACATGCATCAATGACCGTTCTCTAAAAAATACATCAGCCTTACCAAGGAACAGACAACCGTTATCCGTTTGTCTGTGTACAGACACAGACAAACGGATAATTTTCTTTTGAGGTTACTACTACAACTAACAACTCACTGCAGCACCAGGTCACACGAGGCCAACGCAGCAACACACGCTCCTCCTCCATCTCTACCTATTCAAGTCCTCCCTCTTTACACCCATCAAACAAGTTCCCATTCCTCTTATATCTTTCCTTACGACATCGTCCAAAGCCATTTGGGCAAGACCTGCTTTTCGTTTGCCCCTAGACGGTTGGTCGATAAGGATGATCTTTGGCGATCTATCATACTTTATCCGCTGAACGTGTACTAGCCATCTCAACCTGTCTCTCATTATAGCCCTAGAGAGCGGGATTGAACCATATTTGGCATACAATTTCCTGTTTGAGAGACGGTCAATCAGTCGGATACCCAAAAGAATTACCAAATCTTCCTCCGCCTTTCAAGCCACCCACGCTTAAGAAACATTTTTGACCACTGTCATCACTAGAGCTTCCAATATTTTAATCTTGGTTCGCAGACTTATCTTGCAATCCTTCCAAACTTTTTTTTCAACTGTGAAAAAATACCCTAGGCCATGGCTATTCTACTTCAGATTACTATGGGAAAAACCCATGTTTCAAATAAAATTGGATTTCTAAATGGGCCTTTTTCTTCTCAGCGAATCCAATACTTAACAGGTTCAATACATACCACCATCTTGATAACACAATTTATCTCATCGAGTCGATCACCGCATTTGGACAAACCGCTGGGTCTCTCATGCATATTCTTAGCAAAAGAGATTCCCCTACATTAGAAAGTCTATCAGCCTAAGACTCCTAATTTAGAGTTTATCAGCCTAAGCTTCAATGGGATGTGCCTGTGACTTCTATTATGCTCAATGCGTAATCGCTACATGATGATCAGGAGGGATAGTTAAATGAGAGAACCACAATCATGTTTTTTTGAGGGGCGGGAGGATTTTGAAACAGCATCTGATTCTGAGTTACCTCATTCGATATTAACTTATTCCACTTCAGAACCCCCCCCCCCCCGCACCTCAACCACCCATTTTGGCACGTCCTGATACCAATCTTCTTACCACGAGAACGTTACGAGGATCACGTGTATATATCTTCAAACCCAATATATAGCTTTAATTGCTCCTACGTGTAATATCATTTTTATAAACTACTTGTGTATCAGCCAAGTGCCATGGGTTGTTTTCTGGGTTGGCTGCACACAACGTAGATCAAGTTTACTAAAAAATCACGCGCAAGTTCATATTATTCATATGTTCATATGATATTTTTCAACATATGAGGGGGCCTAGCTTCGTTAAGAAATCCCTGAAAGATCTGATTTTGTTAACTTAATTATTTCTCTTTATTCATCTTTCTATCGGCGACATCACAATTAACAAACTAACCAATTTCACGATGATGCACGATTAAGACAAACAAGACTACACAATTTTGAAGACTAAGACAAAAAAAGAAATTAGCCAATCATCAGAGGAGGGAAACATGAAATTAGCCAAAAGATAACCCGGTAAAACGTAGCCTTTATCAAGTTTAATAAATTTATGATCATGAAAAAAGGGTTTTGGCTTTGAAAAGCAGTATCTAAAAAACTATAAATCTCAAGTATGACTTAACACTAAGATCTTACACAGATTAGAAGCCTTTCAATAAAAGCGGTAGGTACAATTTACAAAATTAACACATTTTCAACATTGCTGCAATGCCTAAAGAAATTTGAGGAAGAACTAACGTTGCTTAGGGAACGCAAAGTGTTGCAACAGCCTCTGGCCGACAAAATTGCTACGGAAGCAATAATTTGATTTTGCTTTTTAGTGATTGATTGAATGCCATGGTTTTCAATTCATACAAACTTTACAAATGGCACGTTTTAAGATGATTTTTTCAATTAAAAAAAATATATACATGTATTCCTTAAAGACGGTCACAGAATATGATGTATTCTTAAAGCTAACTTTATTCTCTATTTCCTGACACCCAGTCAATTTTGTGAGTTTTGAATCGCGCGATATACAAAAGCCAACACTTTAATACTTTGCACCAAAACATAATACCTATTACGATCCATGGAGTTATTTTTAAAAGTGCAGCATCCATAAACAATGCAAAGTTTATAAGTTTACTATTTTTTCAAAATAAACTGAGATCGGTGGCAAAAAGGACAAAGTTGTGGTACTAATTGTGTTGCTCCTGCAACATAACTAAGGCATCCTGATCTTACGCATCCAAAAATTCTACATTTTAAAAATATTGTTGCTTTTATTGCGTCAAATCTGTCAAGAAATATGTTATGTTAGAAAGGTGGTCACAATGAGGGTATTGTATGCAGTTGCAGAATTCAGACATAGTTTGCACGTCAAAAGACTTCTGAAGCCACTGAGGGGTTGTGCAAGAAAACTGCCACAGGTTGGTTCTTTTACAGCATGAATTGTAGACACTCAAAGGAAGACATTTAAGCAGGACTACCACTCCTTTGAATCTTTCCAAGATCAAGGGATTTTAGTCCTTAGTATAGAACCTCGAGAAAAACAAGTAAATCATTCTCATTTAATATCTTTGATTTTTGTCAAACCTTCAAATTTCTGGGAGCGAATCTTTGGATTTTTTTTTAATTTTCGCTGGTAGCCCTGCATCGGTGCCAAAGAGAGGGAGAGTATATTCACCGACGGAAACTCGGTTAGTAGACTTTCAAAATATCAATAATGGATTATATTCAAAGGTAGATTTATCCCTTTCAAAAGAATTCAATAAATAGTCAGAAATGATGTAATTTCCCATAGGAAAATACTTTAAAAAGACAAAAAAAACTTTGAGGTGAAAAAAAAAAGTTCTGGAAGTCAAATTAATTATAATCACTGTTACACAAAGGAAAATGTAAAGGTCGGTCTTTAATATAACAAAACCAAACTTTTTTTGTTTAAAGATTCACTGCGAGATTGATGAAAGAAAAGGAAAAATACTGATTTCTCATCATTAATAATTCCACCCTAACAGACCAGTTTTCGGAGATTATGGTATATTTGTCATCAGTGCAAACAGAAAAAAAAAAAAAGAGTCAGCACGACCTCATTATGTAATATCGGTCTTTTGAGGAGACATCCCATTTGTAAGTTGTCTTTATTTCTGAAAGCGAGAAAAAGAAAAGAAAAAAAAAGAAAAAACTTTTTAGTTGTTGGGACACATCATGTGTGCAAAGCTAAATACTGAAGATTAGTAAGAAGTGACGAGACAAATTGCTGTAGCTCAGAAACGATTTGTTTAATTATTTCTAAGCTTTGGCTACTTTTCAGCACAGTACCCAGCAACATTTGCACATTTGACCCATGGTTGCTGTAGTTTGTGTATGCCTCTGGCATAGATTTCGAAGCTACTTTTGCACCTGATTTCTAAGTTTTTCATCGGATCGAAAATACTTTCCGTTTGGAGCCTCTTTAAGGGGTCCAATCAAATAAAAGTCTGATGAAGGAGGTTGAGGCAGTATGAGTGATTTGGAGGTATCTCTCATCCCAGTTTTGAACTGTTTCTTTAATTAACAGTCCCATATGCCCGCGCATTGTCACAATCACACCTTAAGCCAAGAGTCGAAAACTTTTGTCCAGATTAAGGTTTAAGCCATGCTAGGGTTTAAGCCATGCTTACAGTTTTTATCAAAAATTCGTGGTAACGAACAGTAAGGAGCGACGCCGCTCAACACTAACATAAACTCTAAAAACAGAATTTCGATATCATTAGATATATCAAAAGAATCGGTTTATTATGCTGGTTTCAAATATATAAGATTCATTAAGTTTAATGTTACCCATCAAAGACTACCAGTCTGAGAACATTTGCATGATTTTCGAAAAAAGAAGACCCCCACCCCTAAAAGTTAAAGAATCCTAATGAAATCACGCCATCAGATTCAACGTATCTGAGAACCCTAATGTTGAGGTTTCACGCTCTTATATGCCAAAATGTGGAATTTATAATTTTTTTGCCAAAAGAAAGATCACGGTTGCGTGTTTATTTGTTATTCTTTTTTTTTCTTTTTTTTTCGGGGGTGATCGTATCGAACCAATTGCCCTAGAACATCGGGAGAGGACTCATTAGAACGGAAATTACAATTTTATTGCCATTTTTAAGTGACTAAAAAGATTGGAGGACAACTAGCCGCCCTCCCACAACCCTTTCCCCCCAAAAACGTCATATCAAAATTTTTAAGTAGCCATTTTGTTAAGCATAGTTGTCAAATAACAACACATTTGGAGATAATAAGACCCCCCACAGCCCCTGGGGAAAGATCTTTAAGTTATAAAATTTGCCCATTATGTACGCATAGTCTGTTATTGGGAAGTGTGCATACATTTTTAGGGTTGGGGGTGAATTTCCTACTGGGAGGGATTTTCCAAAATTTCTATATGAAAATATTTTTATTTATCTTACTTTCTCTTTGCTAACTCAATTTTACGTGTGATGTTAAGGGGTTCGGATGAATTTTTCCCAGGATTGAATTGTCTAGAGGACCTTTCTTCTAGAGGAAAGATATAGGGGGGGGGGGATATTTCCATGGAGGCGGAGCCGCATTTACCGGCATCATTTAAAAAAAAAAACGATCAGAAAGTAAATAAAAAGCAAGTTTTTTCAACTTAAAGTAAGGAACAACATTAAAACTTAGCACAAACGGGAATTATCACGCATATGAGGGGGTTGTCCCCTCCTCAACACCTCGCTCTTTACGCTAAAATTTTAATTTTGTCCCATTTCTTTAATAAAGACTCTTGAAACACAAGGGTTGTTTAATAAGAACAATAAGAAGCTTTTTTAATTTTGAATTGAATTTGAATGTTGATTTTGAATTGCAGTTATCAAGTATTTTGCAGTAGGTTGCATCAAGGCATGGCTAATTGTAGAAAGAGAAAAGCCAAGACAGATAGTCCAAGTAATTGAGATGCAAGAGCAAGAACGAGTGAAGAGCGAGGCGTTGATAAGGGGGCAACCCCCCTCACATACGCAATAATTTCTGTTCGTTTTAAATTTTAATGTTGCTCTTTACTTGGAGTTGAAAAAATTGTTTTTTTATATTTATAAATTACAAGGGCTTACCTATTATAGCTATCTTGAAAATCAACAAACCATTAACAGCCAGTATTACAATGATATGCTCACAAAAAAGTAAGCCCTGCCATTCGAACGAAACGTAGTGGATGCACGGCCGTTGCTAATCAAGTAGCACTTACCCAAAATTATACCAGGGATCAAAGAACAAGTATTAAAAAAAAAAAAAAAAAAAAAAAAAAAAAAAAAAAACCACGAGTTGTAGGAGCACGGCAGTAGTAAAAGCAACCTTGTGTAGACAGTATAAAATTTTGACTTTCAAAAGTTCAAGTTGAAAGTCAAGAATCTAAAATAGCGTGCAACTAAAACAGAGATAAACCTTAAATTCTGAGAAAGTTATGAGGCAAGCTCGTAATTTTGTCAAGTGGTAAGTTTGTCTCGCATGTCAAGATAAATTTGTAGGCAAGTTTGCCAAGGTTAAGTTATCGCTATAAGTATCCAAACTGACAAGTCTGAGTGAAAACAAAAAAATCTCCGAAGTCTTTCCAACAGTGAAAACAAAAGAAGAGTCCTTTAAATACCTATCCAAAAACGAATAAGTTTTATAAGTGCATAAACAGGAAGCTTTGACAATTATAATCCAAATTTTGCCGGCCGGAGAAACTAATTTTTTAATTTCGATCCTAAATACAACTTACTTCCTTGACTAAGACTCCTATTAAGATGGGCACTGTGCCAAGAGAGCTGAGACCTTCAAAGGATATGGTATTGTACAATTGTTAGAAATTAATCGACCGCGATGTCAGTTACTTGCAAAAAGGGCAAGCCCCACCCGGTCGTCGGAAACAGGGCCTGTCTCTTAGACGTTTCCTACAATATTACAAGGGGAATAAGTCATGCCATTCTGACAGGAATATATACACCGGTGACTAAATCGGTGACTGAGCTTCTTCACCAGAGTCTTGATAAACAAGGTGATGGAGTTGAGATGCTACAGCTTGCGTTTGAATAAATCTAAGTCCTTCAAAGCGTCTCCGGCTTCAATGTGCCTCCGGTGTTTATTTTTCACCTCAGCAATAAACTTCAGCAGAGTTGATGACACCGATCAGGCCCCACGGGAATCTGAAACAAAAGCGATTTGGACATTAGCAAAAAAAAAGACATTTTTTCATCAGTTCAATCCGGCTTTGGAAGTAAAATTCGGTTCCTGTTAGAACCGAGCATTTAAATTTCAATTCTCTAACCACTACTGTTTAAAATGAAGTTTCAAATTTGAAAGTATCACAGAACGAGGCTTTATAAAACAATAATTTCATTCAGTGCAGATTGAAAATTTCTAATAGCCAAAACGAATCCTATGTACACCTAAGCGGCAACCTATAATTGTATTCATGATTCTAACATTTTTTCATAGTAAGGTCAAGGAGTGATAAGTCAAAGAAAGCAGTTCAATAAGCCTTTACCCTGCAAGATGAGAGGGAAAAAAGTTGGTGACGTGCTGAAGTAGATAGGCTTAAACAGGACAAGTCAGAAATAGTTTCGCAATAGCTCCCCATTATATAGGCAACGCTACAAATTAAGTTTTAAATTTCATAAATCCTAGTGTGATACATACATCCATTTATAATCAATATGCTAGTATTAAGCTTTATGTTCCTCAGAAACAAACGATTTTGCGACAAGCATGTAGCTGTAAATTGCTCCAAAATAACAAAATACTTGTAGCATTGTATTTATTGATCCCAGATATATCCATTCACCGTGCCAGAATTTCAATATTACTTAAGACTTTTTCTTGTAGAACGATCTAAATGAGCTAAAAATATGAAAATTGTCCCCTTTTCAACAATTTTTTAGTCTAAGTATTTTCAGTTTAAAAACCCTGCACATACGAATTCGAAAATCTAATTCGGTAGATGGATACAACTGAATCTCAGCTATGAATTGACAGCAAAGTTGTTGTCTTCCGTTGAAAACGGAAGAAGAGCAGAAAAGAAACATGTCAAAAATTACAAGGTAACCATAAACCTTAAAAGTGACGAAACCAAATAATGCTCTTGAGAAACAAAAATAAGGTTAAGAAGTCGTTCAATTAGAAAGAGAGGAAAGAAGTAAGTTTTTCTTTTTGATACAACGAAAGGTCAACTGGATAGTTTTGGGAATGGTCCAAGTGAAAAAAGGCACAAATATAATAGAAAAAAGAAAATAAATAACAGAAAAAAGCAAATAGTGTAGCTACAATTTTGGCCAAGTCTTAATGTATTTAGCGGCAAATTTTCCGAGCAGATTGATTGTATCTCCAAAAAAGTTCGTTTTCATATTGATTGCAATCTGACATTCTTTAACTTGTTTCCAAAAGTTGAGTTGTTGGTTTGGTGCCGTTTCATTGGCACTTAATTTCCCGCGAGAACGACGGACACTTCAGTACATAGCCAAATAGCCTATTGTTTCGTAAATTCGTATCAACTGTTTCAAGTGCTTTGTTGTGACAACACTGTTCCCTCATAAAAAAATAATAATTTTCGCCTTTTGTACAAACTTTGCTTTTTACATAATGCTGCTTTTTTTAGGGACTTTTATGCTTCGTTCTATACTGAATCACGAAAGATGAGTAGGCCTACATACAGTTAAGTATGGATTTAATCAAATAGCTGTTTTTAATAAAATTTGCTATTAAGTGGGTAGAATATTTCTGGAAATTCTGGGCACTATCTCGGAATGTGATTTCACATTCCAGTATGCTTTCTTTAGACTTCTGAAAATTTTTTTTGCTTGTAAATTCGGCTACAGATTCATAAAAAAATAGTCTTTGTCGGTCTGAGACATCATGTGTGTAGAAGATGCATGACTGTTCGTATCAAACAAAATTACAATTAGACAATCACAACACCCACATGGGAAGATCAAACTGACATTGCTTGGGTAATGTATAAATTTTGGTCACTCAATCTCTTTATACGCTAAGGGTTTTTTTTCTCACAAGCTTCCTTTGAAAAAAAATTTTTCTTTTCTTTGTTTTACGTGTTTTCCGCAGAGACAGCGAAGCTCCTTAGTTTATTAATTTTGAAGTTAGTTAAAAGATTAAGAATTGTGTGCTTTTTCACTGAACAGCATAAAGATAATTCGAAAGCTCTATGTGATTATTATGTGATATCTGATATCACATTATTATGTGATATCTTTTTTTTACATTGAGACAAATTCTGTAAAAATAACAAGCTTAAATTGAGCCAAAAATTATATGCAACCATAGTTGCTACAAAGTTAGTTCTATCCAAATTTCTTTATTGATTTTTCAGCTGGACAGAAATATGTCTGTGCATCCAACATTTGTCAATTATAAACACAAAAAAAACGTCACAAGACGATTATTATTGGCTGCTATCATAAAAACGTGTGGCTTTGGAAGAAAACGATTCTGTATTATTCTAGTTATACTTACTAAATTCTCTTCTTGCTCCTGGTCACGTGATCGATAGTAAAGTTGAACGAGATGTCTTGCCAACCGCCTGTCATATGTGTCATTTTGCGGGTCTAACATAAGGAAAATTAAGTCGAATCTGAAAAGGAGATCATTTTAGTCTAAATTCACATGCATACACTTTCATACAATTGATCTTTTTCCAGTTCTGTACAGTCACATGGATTAATTCCTAGTAGTCCCTCATCTCCACGAATTCGTCCTTGGTTACAAAGCTTTCGTTATTAATTCTTGCGATAAGAGAAAAAATAGGAGATCTTGAGCTTTGAAGATGGAATTTCTTTAATAAAAAGGCAAGAAAAAATCTCTTCCTGACCTGCCATCAAATATACATTATATACAGACCATTTACATTCCAGTTCAGTAATACCATATCGATTAATTCCTATCAGTCCCCCGTAACCATTTATTCTCTATTGGTTACATAGCATTTATTAATAACTAGTCAAACTGTTTGTCGGAAGACAGACCCCTTGTATCCCGCCCTCCCCCCCCCAAAAAAAAAACAAACAACAACATACAATAGCTTTTAATGAAAGTTTCAACTGAAAACCCCAGCCGTTAGACAAAACTTGTAACAAACAAACTACGTACAAAATTCGTTACCTTTTAATAAAACCCACTGACTGTATGTAATCTTTATAAGGACAAATAATCTCTGTCATTAGGCTTCAGACAAAACAAAACGTATGCTGTCTTGTAAGCATCTGAAAATCAAAAGGATGAAATAATTCCTTCAGTTACTGACTGTAGAATATTCCGTCATTTTTTTGAGATTAGCGATTGGTTGGGCATTACGGACACTTAATAATTATAGAAAATAAGACCAGAGAAAAAGATTACGTATAAAAGTCGAGAATAAACCCTTCTTTAATGCAAAAAAAAACCTCTTATACTCTGAAGTGAAGTATATATTTCATGGAGCATTCACTTACTTGTTCACTACCACCCAAAAAATTAATTCCAATTAGCCTCCCAATTCTATATATTCAAAGACGGTTACATAGATTTCATCACTTGTTCACAATAACAAAGAAGAAAAAGGTGTAATTTTTTCAGAAGAGACCTTACTTTAATGAAAAAAAAAAAATTCGTTCATATTTTGCGTATAGACAATTCTGCAATGGCTATGACGATAAAGAAATCTGGGACAAATTCAAAAGTGGCAATTACACCATCAAATGTACCTTTAACGTAAAATTCCCCCCTTCGAACCCCCTCCAAGCAGAGAAATCCCCCCTGGAAATGTCTGTATACTTCTCAATGACCAATACTATACGTAAACAATGGGCAAAGTTCAAAACTTGCAGCCCTTCTCCTGGGGACTGTGAGAGGTTAAGTCATCCTCAAAGACATAGTTCATAGATTTTCCGACTATGCTGAACAAAAAGGCTATCTCAAAATTTTGATCTGGTAACTTTGGGGAAAAAATGAGCGTGGGAGGGGGGTTAGCTGCCTTCCAATATTTTTGGTCACTAGTTAAGGCCACTAGAACTTGTGATTTCAGTAGTATGTGACCTTATACTTTGCTTGAAGCTATAGCAATTTCTACGTTATTCTATAGAAGCTCTACACCTTTTCAAAGAGAATCAGAGCTCCCTCACATGGCATTATACTATGTTCCATCTTGTGCTAGTTAGGACCTTGCATAATATGTTATGAAGGACAAGTTTTTTTCTGACATAATTTACGTAGACTAGATTTATACTTCATGATATACATGTCTTTTAGGGTAAATACGTGTCAGAAAACCGGTGCGTCTTGTTTAGCTGCCAATATACATCAATTATTTTTTTCTCGTATATATTCAAGTTTCAGATTAGAATTTTTTACAGTTTGAATAGTTCATTCATTCTAGCAGTATCAAATATTTTTGCAATCATTTACATAGATATGGAATATTCTAAGCAACTTCTGGTGAGTAAAATTTTCTCATTATTATAATAAAAAGAAATCAATTTTTTTTGTCTCGTCATTAAGTTAATGAAGAATTTCCTTACTTACGCTTTTTTTTTCATCGTGCTCTTAGCTCTTTCAAAAAGCTTCCTTATTTGAAATATTAAACAGTCTATGTATTTCAATTTTAGTAAATATTCAAAAAGAGAGGTAGAATAGATATACCTTTATAACATGCTAAAAAAAACTTAAGCGTATAAGGTGAGATATAGGCTAGAGGACGAACCATTTATATACTCAATAGTTTTTAGTTTAGGCTATGTCTAGGAAACTTTTTCTTCCTTTTTTCTGTGATTTTAAGTATTTCGTAATTTAGGTATATAAGTTTTAAAAACTTTGCATATAAAAAAAAATATATAATTGTCAACTTTTGTGTTTGATACTATGGAATTGAGGGTTCAATGCCCTCCGTTAATATTCTGAATAAGTAAGAATTGAGCTAGCTAATTAAATTTTGTCATTTTTTATTTCAAATTTTGGGGGTTTAGTACCGTGATATTCGTAATTTAGGTATATAAGTGTTAAAAGCTTTGCATATAAAAATATATAATTGTCAACTTTTCGTGTTTGATACTATGGAATTGAAGGCCTAATGCCCTCCGTTAATATTCTGTCTCTTTTGAAAATGCTGTAAAAAAAAAAAAAAAAAAAAAAAAAAAAAAAAAAAAAAACTTAAGCGTATAGGGTTAGATATAGGCTAGAGGACGAACCATTTATATACTCAATAAATTTTAGCTTAGGCTATGTCCAGGAGACTTTTTCTTCCTTTTTCTGTGATTTTAAGTATTTCGTAATTTAGGTATATAAGTTTTAAAAGCTTTGCATATAAAAAAACAATATATAATTGTCAGCGTTTTGTGTTTGATACTATGGAATTGAAGGTCCAATGCCCTCCGTTAATATTCTGAATAAGTAAGAATTGAGCTAGCTAATTAAATTTTGTCATTTTTTTTCAAATTTTGGGGGTTTAGTACTGTGATATTAGTAATTTAGATATATAAGTTTTAAAAGCTTTGCATAAAAAAAATATATAATTGTCAACTTTTCGTGTTTGATACTATGGAATTGAAGACCTAACGCTCTCCATTAATATTGTGAATAAGTAATAATTGAGCTAGGTAATTAAATTGCATCATTTTTTCAACTTTTGGGGGCTTGATATTAAAGGGGTAGTACCCTCCTGTAAGATAAATAGTTTGAAAACTGAAAATGATTTTTATTTTAGAATGCCGTTTATCAATCATCGCAGCAAAAACGTGCAAAATGGAATGAAGCCCACGACAACGCTGAGACAGGAGTAATCAAGCCAAGTGCCAGCTCTACACAAACTTCTATGCAACCTGGCAGGAAATTCAAGAGGGAATGGATGCTTTCATATAATGCGTCAATCTCATCCAATCAAGAATGGGGGGGGGGGCAATCCTCTTCATGCTTTGCCAGGAACTCCAGATGTACAAGTGCAGTCAGAATTTGTAAGGGTATATAATTTTTTTTCTTTCAGTATTTTCAAAAATACGGCAAATTTTCTCCAGCACGTAATTTCCGCTGTGTAAAACTTAAATTTGTTTATAAGCTATTTTATAATAATCCTATTTCATTTTCTTTCATTAGCATTAACCAAATTAGCAGTATATAAAAGAGTGGTTATAACACAGAAATAGCAAATAGCTTATCATACTTTTCTATAGATTTATAAAACTTTACCTGTAATTTCTCTTTTAAGCAAGATATTTTCTAATGCAAAAATCCATTATTTCTTTAAACAAACTCTATATAAACAAATCACTATTTCACAGTTGATGGTTGAACAAACGTTCTTAAACTGGGATGTGTTTTGCACTTAGCTTTGTGCGCGTTTAATCCTTTATCAAAATAAGCCATCGGGAAGGTTGAAAATTTGAATGTTAATTCGACAGGTATAATTTGAATGTTAAACGCTCGTTACAAAGTGGCTTTCAAATGACTAGATGTTTTTATCTTAGATGAAGAGAGATATTAACACAGGAAAAAGGATTCTTAATAATTTAAAATGTGACAACGCAGTGTTATACAAAAACAATATTTGGACGAAACCGTTTTGGACATTTTAGGCAATTATTTCAGCGAAACAGTTACAGACATTTTAGAATATGTTTTCGAAAAGGATTTGAGGCTGAAACTCTAGGGTCGTTATATTACACAAGTTCTATTTGAACAGTGTTGTGAAGTCCTCTACCCCAACTCAAAAGGGCTCCGATCCTCCTATTCCGAAGGAAGCTCCCGGTCCTCATAGGTCCTTCCTGGGGCTCTAAAAAGGATAATCCAGCCCTCATTCAGGTAAACATACAACTAAAATGAACATGATTTTTTCAAATTGATGAAATAATGCTTATTTCACATAAAAAATAAAACCTTTTTTCTACAGATTTATGAAATAATAATGCCGTTGGATGATGAAACATCAGAATTTAAAGGACAAATTCTATCACCGCCAATGGAGTTCAGAGACGAACCTACATTAGTTGTAGATAATATGGAATGGAAAGGGGGTTTCCTTAACAATGTTTTTTTTGAGGACATAGCTAGCCTAGACGATTTAACTTGTGATATTGATATGATAGAGGATCCGGACTGGGTAGATAGATTTATGCATGAACATTTAGGCGATGTTAGTAGTGCAACTGAACCGGGTCCTCGTAAAAAAATTACGTCGCAGGACAATACAGGCTGGCTTGATCAATTGTCCCCAAACACCTTGGAATATGTACAGGGGGACCTCATGTCATCTCCAACCATTGCAGTTGAACAGACGGGGGGTATTGACAATTCTATGCCAGCTCCCACCCTTCCGCTTAATGATACAACAATGCAAATTGTTGGGTCTAATTCTTCCGGGGACATTTTTAACGACAACTTTACTATTAGTGAATTGGGTCTTGTGCAAACAGGTGCAGGACATGAAAATAGTGCTATGTCCTAAAAATTACGTGCATTTTATTTGTTAGTGTCTGCTCTAAGTCACATGCAAACATATAGGGTAAATTTTAACCCCCCCGAGGAAAACGTGATTGACGAGGGTATTATTTTAACTGACCCTGTGAATGCTCTCCATAGCTACATCGACAGAATTCGAGCAAAAATTGAGATTCAGATTCAGAAATGGGGGGGGGGGTCAAGGGGGAGTTAAAGCATCAGTGAATCAAAAATTTTATTTACAAAAGGGAACATCCCGGGATATTTTTTATTTTCATTTTTCAACTGGCAACCAGACTTTTTACCCAGGTCTAAATGAATTTGAAGACAACTTTTTCAACTGGGTTAATAAACTAATATCAACTTTGGACACGTTTAATGAGAGGGGAAGTCAAATGAGTCATAAATAAAAAATCTTGAAAGCTTTGCTAGTAACGTTGGAGAAAATGTCCCTCAGGTAAAGTTTTACTGTTTAGAGAGGAAATACTTGGTGTCCTTGAAGGGAATAGCTATGTTTAAAAAAATAAATAAAAATCTTGGGGTGGGGGTGGTTGTTCTCCAGTATGACACTGAATTTGTAGATGGGGGAAAAAAACCAAATAAAAAGGGGTTTTTTATTCAGTGAGGACACCGATGGTGGAAAATGTTAAAAATTGGGTTTGGATTATTTATGAACCTCCAAAAGATGTAAACTCCTATGGTCATTTTTTTCCCTTTACAGCAATAAGTCAACTCCTATCCCAAGATGTCAAGAGAGGGGAACATTTCTATTGCCCCATGTGTCTTTCCCCCTTTAGATCTGAGCGAACTTTTTCAGACCATATGAGCCATTACAAAATTCGTGGCAATCAAAGAACTGAAATGCCGGCAGAAGGTAAAGACACTTTACAATTTAAAAATTTCCAAAATTCCCTACTACAAGTTGATAAATATCTTTAGATTGTGCAACAAGACTGGTTGACGTATCAGACCCATCAATGCCAAATATAGTCAAAGAACACAAACTAGTTGCGTGTTCCTACGCGCATGCCCGTCGCAATTCCAACAATAAAATGCAGTTGGAAGAGTTTTTTTGGCTATGGATGAGGAGGGCAATATGGAAAAACTATTAGTATTTTTAATAAAAACCGAAAACGGTGCAATTTCACGAATGTGTCACACACAACTACCCAATGAAATTGTCAGATAAAGAGCAACTGGCATTAGAAAAGGGGACAATTTGCTGGGTTTGTAGGGATGCTCTTGCCCCAAAAGACAAGGTTCAGGATCACGACCACCTTATTGATCCCAATTCAACGGGTGGGCTCACAATTCGTGTAATTTAAAAATTAAACAACAACTTTTTCTTCCGGTTTTTATACATAACTCTAACTACGATCTGAAGTATGTGCTACCAGCATTGGCGCATCTTCAAAGAAATGGAACAGTGGATGATGCATGGGTGATAGACAGCTTTACGTACAAAATCATACCTAAATCATCGGAAAAGTTGCTTGTTTTGGAATTTATGTGGAAATTTGTTGAAGCCGACGTTGAGTACACGAATAAAATTCGCTTTTTAGATTCCTACAGTTTTTTCCCCAAATCATTGAGCGAATTAATTCAGGTACAGAAAAACGATGACAGTTGCAATGCTTTCCCCCTTCTCAAGCAACAATTTCCAAATGATTTATATGATTTGTTGACGGTCAAGGGCATATATCCTTATGATTATTATTGTTCCATGTCGAGATTCGCCGAGGAAACTATTCCTTCGATTGAATCGTTTTACGATAGTCTTCACGATCGTAGTTGCACCCCCGATGAATAGAGTTTTGCTAAAAAAGTTCGGGCAGAGGGAGGGTGTAAAAATGGATTTGACTACTGCAAGCTGTATTTTTCGAGTGATGTGTTAACTCTGTTAGACATTATGTGTAGAAATACGGACACACTTCATGGGTAGTTTAATCTTGATTTGGGCTATTATTTTTCATATCGTCATTTGCTTATGAACC
Source organism: Artemia sp. Qi Xiang Cuo (assembly GCF_049724085.1). NCBI lineage: Eukaryota > Metazoa > Arthropoda > Branchiopoda > Anostraca > Artemiidae > Artemia > Artemia sp. Qi Xiang Cuo. The sequence goes on along the minus strand of NC_142805.1, from coordinate 52,582,327 downwards.
ATATCCTCTAGATTAGTGGGGAAAAAATTGGGCTGGTCGCATATATCGATCATCATCTATTCATCAACAGTACAATAAGGGGTGGATTCGTTTTTTATGGGGATTGTATCTTGGAAACTGATCCAACTGGAGAGAAGACAGGGACAAAATCGGATGTAGTTTTCCTTGATATAAATTCTCTCGACCTCTTTGCCATGTCCCATTATGTACGACCTTTTGGTGATTGTAAATGATTCAATGATCCTCAAACTCCCCATTTCCCCAACAGTGACGGCGACAGTGTTGAGGCAACTGGGCCGGATGGATTGTTTTTTGACATTAATGGGGAGATACCAGTCGAGCTTCACGATTCAGTAAAGGATTTTGTTTTCCCATGCATCAATAGATCTGTGACTAAGGACTCTTTGAGCCCTCGCAGAAGGCGTTTAGTCGAGGTGGACGGATTGCATTGGTCACCTTCAAAACAAAAACTTATTGCTGACCTTCTACCAAAAAAACAATGTTGTATGTCGTATGGATTTAACATGGAGGTGCGAAAACTGTTTCTACGTCACACAGCTTCACAAAGCGCTACTGTTTAGCCAGAATCCTTCTTTGAAATCATATGTTGACACCTTTGTTAAGAAACGTTCCGCAATATAGAAGGAGGCTGAAAAAGATATTTATAAACTCATTTTGAATTCAGCTTTCGGCAAAATGTGTGAGAGTGTTCGCAATAGGAATCGTTGTGACGTCGTGACCAATCCCAAACAAAGTGCTCGAATTATTGCCGATCCCAATTACACTTCCTTCAAAATCATTGGCCCGGACCTGGGACTATTGAATAGGAAAAAAGCCGGCATTATACTAAATAAAAATATTGCTACAGGCAGTGCTATCTTGGAGATCTCTAAAAAGCTCATGTTGGAATTCTACTACAAGGTGACTAGGGTACAGTGGCCGGAAAAGGGGCAAGTAGAGGTCTGCTACGGGGACACAGATTTTCTACTGTTAAAAGAGAAAACCCCAAATCTAATTCATGATTTGGCGCACGGTGAACTTATCAGTTCACGGATGGACTACACCATTTGGGGTGGTCATTACCCAGAGCTAGTGAAACGTCGGGCACCAAATCAGCTTTTATTTTTTAAATCAGAAACGGGAAGCGACATGATTTCCCGTGGTATGTTTGTAAGTCCGAAGGTCTACTTTATACAGACACACGACGAGGAAATTAAGAAACGTTGCAAAGGAGTGCCCACGCGCTATGTGGATAAGAATTTTAACATGGACATTTATAGGAAATGTATTGTTGAAAATACTGTTCCGCGAGCCAAATTGCTGGCAATTCGTTCCCTCAAATACAGGAACTTAACTGTAAATGTAGACAAAATTGCCATGAGTACCATTTCCGACATGCTCTATGTTTGTCAAGACGGTGTGACAACCCTCCCCCTTGGTCACTATTTAACTTCAGACGGGTCCGAATGTGTTATCCATAGGGAAAGTCTCGGTTTGAATAAAGTCCTGTAAATTTTTTCCTAAAACCTTTGGGGGGGCCTCGCGGCCAGGGGGAGGGGGGGGGGCGGCCGCCAGCGGGGGACGCACCGCCACTATCAAAGTTATCTTTTTTTTTTACTTAGAGCAGATTTTTTTTTGTAAATGTTTCATTAATAAAAGTGATATTTTTTTCAAGTGCTTTAATCTAATGTTGTATTTTTTTTATATAAATAAACAAAAAAAAGTGTATTTATTTGAGAGTTTTTTCTCAGTTTGCATATATAAGTGTTGTATTTTTTATTATAAATAAATTTAAAAACAAGTATTTTTTTTTATGTTTAATGTGCTTTTTTCAAGAATTGTTACTTTTTTATGAATATAATAAAAGAAAATATGATTATTTATTCGTCTTCTTCTTCTTATTATTATTCTTGAAAAGAGTAGTAGGGAAATTATTTAGTCATTAGACAATTATGGTCTACAGTTAGTTGTCCAGGTGAACTGTTGAAGGGAACATGTATCAATTTAAAACACCATTCAGATCGTTTCTGTGTGGGCCCTCAATGTCGGGCAAAACAACACTCTTAACTAAAATAATTAAAAACTGCGATAAAATATTTGTTGAAAAGCCAAAAAAAATCTACTATTGTTACAGTATTTGGCAGGAGTCATACGACAAAATAAAAGCAATTGCTGCCACCATGGGTTTGGTGCAGATACAATTCATGCAGGGACTTGATGCTTTCTGCATTATTGAACAAAACTCTTGGCTAATCATTGACGATCTGGCTAAATCTATTGGACAATGGTCCCAAAAAATATTACAACTGTTCACTGTTTACTCTCCTCGTGAACAGATGTCCGTTACTCTGGTTCTACACAATCTCTTTCATCAGAGCAAATGTATGCGAACACTTGCTTTGAATTGCACCTACTATATCATCAACAGAGTTGTTCGTGATTCTAGCTCACTAATAACCCCCGATAAACAAATCTATCCAGGTACCCCTAAATTTCTGCTCTCAGCATACAATCAGGCAACTAATAAACCCTACGGTTATATCCTATTGGATCTTAATCAAAATACACCAGAGGATCTGCGTGTAGTCACAGATATTTTCGACAATGAAATTACAGTATACCTCTCTTTGAACACTAAAGTGACTTATTAGTCACTATCATAACACTGAAAAAACTACATCAAAATAGACATTTATTTTCAGTTCTAAGCTCTTCAAAGAACTCGACTAGAAAGACAATACTCAAACACGATATTGTAAATAATTTTATTGGTCTTATATCCGAACTTTGTTTAAAATTGACCAAGGGTAATATTCAGCTGCCATAAGTAGTTAAGCAACAGGCAAAGCAACATCGTTCCATTGTACGTACATTGGACTCTAAAAAGAAAGGGAAGAATTTTAAAAGGAAACGACTTCTTCAGGCGGGTGGTAGCTTTTTCACACTTTTACTGCCAATAATTGCAGGACTTGTAAACAGTTTTCTCAAGATGGCAAAACCATATAAATTGACTCCAATAGAACTCGCTCTCTCACCCATGGAACACTTTGAGTACAATCTGAGTAAATTCCTTGACAATGAAAATATTGAGGATGATAAAAAACTGCTTTTACTTCAAGATGCACCTCGCCGAGTGGACAAGCACAAGTCCTATCGGTCGAAGCCTACTGCTGCTGGTATTGATCCCGAAAAAGAATCATCTCCTCAAGAGTCTACTGCTGCTGCTGGAACACAATTAAAAAAGTAGGAACTGGTTTCAATTTTATTTAACTTGAGATATCAAAGGCGTAGAAATTATTGCGACCCAAGAACACGACTACTAGTCTATATTTTGGAATGTAGTCCCGATCATATTCAAGTTGAGAGTAATGGAAAAGGGATAATAAATCGGAGCAAAAGTTATAATCTAAATGATTTAATCTATGGCATGGTTACAAATCGTAAAGGACTATTATCATTTGACACTCATCTATACAACCTTCTAAATACATTAAACTTCCCCAAAAGTCTTATTGGCAATAGACAAATTCTAAAAACAATTAAATTAACATGCATCATCATCATCATCAACATTGACACCATTAAAATATGAACTTGAAGTAGAAGAAGATTTTAAATCAATTTTGGAAAATACTAGCACACCACTGATAGCTAGACAAAAGCAAAGACGTATCAAGTCAACGTCACCATCAACATCATCACCACCAACAACCAGTATACAAAAGGGTAGCGGACGTTACACAACGTGTTTACGTTCAAAATGGTTGAAGTTCTGAAAGGTGTTTGTAAAAATATTGGTGAGGCGGGGAGTTTAAGTTCCCCCACCACTTTTTCCAAAGTCACTGGTGTTCAGACTAAAAGTGCACAAGACTATCTACAAAATGAATCAAGTTACACTCTGCATAGAAATCAGACTTCGTTCCAATCAATATCGAAAAACTAAAGCCTTTTACCCATTGCATATAATGCAAGCAGATCTCCTGACTCTAGATGAGATTCAAAGACGATACAATGCACTGTAAAAATACATCCTAATTGCAATCAGTGTTTACAGTTATTATAAATATTCATTTCCATTGCAATGAAGGATAGGCGTTGAAGTTTATCAGGCAATTGAAAGTATTCTCGAAGAGGACTCGTATACCAAATGTAAACGGATCATGGTAGTGACTTTGTTAATCCCCATGTTGCAAAAGTATTAGTGAAATATAGTACACTGCTCTATCATAGTCACAGTCCTATTAAGGCTGCATTGGCCGAACGATTGACAAGTAATATTCAAATTTTAATTTCAATATTTTGTGTATTGAAATACGCATCGGATTTAATTTTTGAGTTAGATAAAATCATGTTGATTTATAATCATCAACCTCATCGAACACTTTACAGCTCAATCTAAACAAAAGTTCACCACTTTGATCATGATACAATTGACACCTTTCTTAAACAGTATTCCATTGAATTGGTTGTCAAGAATAAAAATAAATTCCATATCGGTTAGAGTTTCTGAAGTAATGAGGCAACTAATGTATATGAAATAGGCACTAACTTGTGGTCCACCAAACTTCTTAAAGTGGCAACAATCCTAGATACTAAACCCATAACTTATCGCCTGTGTGATACCAAAGATGAAGAAATTCTCGGTGGTCTTTATGAGTTTGAATTGAAAAAAGTTAAAAATGCTAGTGAAATCTATCAAATTGAAAAGATATTAAAGACACGTACTCACAGGGACAAGAAACTGATACTTTTTTGGTGGCTAAGATATAACTCTGATTTTGGTTCTTGGATCGGTGTTGAAGATATTGACAATGCCCAATGATTTATGTGTAACTTTCATGTCCAACGTGTCCGACCCTCTCTACAACGACTTGAATACGACAAGTGATTCTTGGACCAAACTCTCCCCCGTCATCAAATTTGACGGTGTGTATGAAGTGGCTCTTGTCAAATGAATTCTCAAAAATACCTATGATATCCTGAGAAAGGATCGTGTGTATGATATAAAAGTTATACCATTCGATTGGACTATGAATGGGAGGAGCTATGTCGACTATGAATGGGTTCAAGCACTTAAGCCTAGCGACTATACACATGCCAGATTGAAATATATTGAATGTGATAATATGAGAGATTTGTGGTGTACAATCAATAGAAAATCCCATATCGTAGGACTGGGACAATAAATTTTAATTACTACTTGGAAAATGATAGGACTTAAATTAGCTCACCTCTTGATACTGACACAATTATTCTCAATAATTATCTGAGAGATGTTCTTGGTTTTAAACAGAATATGATCAATGGCAAAAATGCTGGCACCGTTTACGGGATGGATCAAGTTATATTTGCTGATTATCAACCTGGTTTCGCCTTAGCCTCTTGCATATTTGTCTATGCATCTTTTGTGGAAACGTTGTAAATCGGTAATTCAATTATCCCCCTCCTACGTGTTCTTGAACGAAAAACAACTCATGAATTTGGTCATCACTATAATATAAAGCATCTTCAGTATGTTCCTGTAAACACTTCGTATTTGGAACTCTGCCAGTTAACACTAAGAAGTGAATTGGGTGATACTCTAGCAATAACAAAAGGCTTAGCACTGATTACATTTCATTTTTGACCCATTGTCAGCGACAGTACAATCACCTAAAATGAACAAAAGGAGAATTTCCTTTGTCTGTCCCAATATAGATTGCTCTGTTGGTGCTTTGAGTCCACGTTAGTTAGGCAATGAATTGGGCTATCACAAGGATCACGCTAAAGTGTATTGCGATGGTCTTGGAAGCTGGTTTGCTATGCTGTTTCGTTCTGCACTACACCTTTCTTGAAAATATCTTGTACCTGCTGCATCAAATTTTGCTGCCTCCACACTACAGGACTGGGGGTCGGGCAAGAATTTCAAGGAGAGTGTTAAGGAAAATATTAGATCTTCAGCAAGAGCCGTTGGTGAGCAACTAAAATCTCGACAAAATGGGGAGGGATTGAAAATGATGCCTTCGCGTCATTCACTCATCAGTCTCCACCCAGGCAGGAAGAGAGTGACACCAACAAGGAATTTGGGGAATAAAACATGGAAAACCAATAAGCAGAAGAAGAAGAAGAAAAAGAAAAAGATTCTTAAATAAAAGAAGGATTTCTTCTCTTAAGATGACTTATCTCTCCCACAAGGAATCATATCAATCAATCAGCTCCTCATTGTATCTATTCAATGCTGAAAATGTTAATGTCAGTATCAAGTATGGCTACTATGAACAATTTCATCCCCAACAGCCCCTCTCGGAAAATATACACTTTCAAATATTTTCCAATGAAGACTATTTCATTGATTTGTCGTCAACATTTATTGATTTAAATGTTGTGGTGAAGAAAAAGTCAGATAATACAACTCCAAAGTCCGGCGATGGTCTCTCCTATGAAAACTGTATTCTACACAACCTATTCAAACAAATTAATGTATTTATTAAAGGAACATTGGTGAGCACTAGCAATAATTTATCAAACTATGCAAGCTACATACAATTTATGATGATGACACCAAAGGCATACAAGGAGTTGAGAGGAAAATCATTGGGCTATGAATATCCAACAGGTGTTGATACTGACGGTGAGTTGACTACTGCAGTGACCCAGGAGTATCATCTAGTTAGAAAATTAAATCTTGAGATATTCAATATATCCCAATGGCTACCCCCCAATCTCAAGATTGACATAAAGTTACAGATGGCCCCATCGAATTTCATTTTGAGAAAAACACTTCCTGCAGCACCCGATGCAAATGTCATTATCACATCGGCAATTCTCCACGTCCGATAACAACAGGTTATGAGCTCTGTTGCACTGGCAATGGAAAAGCTAAGAGCCAATGGTAACAAAATTAAACTTCTTGTCCCCCATACGATCAATAATCAACGTGACATTGCCAGCGGCTCTCGTAACTATAGCGATTCATCATTTATCACTGGAGAAATCCCATCATAATTGGCTCTGGTTTTTGTGAAGAGCGGTAGTGCCGTTGGATCCTGGAGTGCATTCCCCCCATGATTTTAATTTTTTCGGTCTATCTAGACTTGTGTGCAACGTGAATGGTATCCCACTGTACACTCTATCATTTGAAAAAAAATCCTATAGAATTCTGTATGAGTTGACCATGCAATCCCTAGATCATGACTCTCAAGTATTTGAAAATGGAATAACCGATTCAATGTTTTCAAAAAATCATGGGGTTATTTTTTTGGATTTGTCAGGCACACAGGACATGATTATAGTACGAACAGAGAATTTACGTAAAGAATATACATTTGCTTATGGTCTGACTGAGAGTATCACGCTAAAATCACTGATTCAATTTGAAACCTATCTGGAAATCACAACCAACGGCAGTGGGGTGTGATTACTAGACCTAGCACCATGAACACAAACCAAATAATCAATGTATTTCGTATGGATCCATACATGTCCTAGTACAAGTCCTATTGCATACCTTCGGACTTCATTGAAAAAATTCCAAGTGTTAACAATACCCTGATAATTGTTAATAGCACTCCATCGACTTTGAAGACCGGTCATTGGCTATGCATCTTTCAAACAGCGAAGAATATTGAATTTTTTGATCCTCTTGGCCTATCGTATAAATTGTACGCTCCATATATCAGCAACTTTATTGAAAGCAGTGGGAAAACCATTACTCAAAATCAACGAAGAGTACAGGATTTAACGACTAAGACAATTGGCTTTCATGCACTACTCTTTTTCATGTTCAGATGCCGTGGCTACACCTACAAGCAGTTTCTCAACATCTACGTTGACTTACCTCGATTGAACGACTTTCTAGTGGAGAATATACTTACAAGTGTATTTAATATTGATTTTAGTGCCCTACGAATAAAATGTTCTAAAAATGTATGTGAAATTGTTTATTAATAAAAAAAAAATTTATATACATGATAAAAACGACTTTTCAACTATTTAGATTTTATCCAGTAGTAGTTATTTGTCGACAAAAACTAGTCCAGGTAGATTATCTGAATTCAAGGTGTACTGATCCTGATGTATTGCAAAGTAAGGGTCACATTTTCTACAGTAAATCGTCAATTCCCTCTTGTCATATCTCTTTGTATAGTTAATGATACTATTCTCATTCATTCTATAGAATTCACATGTTTCAATTTGCTTATTTGAAGCAATTTCATAAACAGTGTCCTCAAGTGTCGAATCACATTCCGTCACAGCCAAATAAAAATCAGTGGGCTTATAATCATAAGACCCATTGTCTTCACAACAATGACGTAGAAACCATATTCTTTTGTTGTTCCAACAGTTGAATCGTTGACCCGGTTCCTCCTCCCCGAACAATCTAAAACCACGACGATACCAATCTCGTAGCAATAAACTAAAATCACGGTTAGGATTCTTTCCAATCATACCGGGATATGTATTCTCCCACTGATTACATTTATCATAGTGACAATTGGAGCATAGGTAACCTCTAGGACGAGCTACACATATCTCTTCAAGACAGGAATTATAATCTTTAATTTACACAGCGTATCCTCTATGGAATTTACACGGGTTGCACAATCTACGCTTTTTATCATAATCATGAACCATTTTGCAATTCTCACATGTAGACCAGCTACCCTGTGTTGTACATACATAGCGGACATGTATGGAACATTTTTTCATGTGTTGACACTCTCACTGCCACAATGAGACTGAGCTAGCAACAACAAAAATTGTCTGAGATACAGAGAGAGAGGAGTAAATCATCCTTGAGCACCATCTTTCTCATGAAAAAAAGTCCTAAATTTCTAAACTAAGGTTTAAAAGCATATCTACAATATCATTTTGCCGTGTCTTGATCAATATATCAATAAATTGTGTAAATGCATTTGGACCACGACGTAGAAGCTTCATACAATAGTCTAATGATGTAGAATAACTTTTCATGATATTGACAAGCATTCCCCGAGAAAATATCTTCTTTTGAATAGATAGCTCTAGAAAATGGTCATCTAGAATCAAACTTTTTTCAATAAGAATTAGATTCCCCATGATTCACTCTTTCTCGAATCTATCCATTTTTTTTAGAGTCCTAACTCTCTCACAATCAACTTCAGCCTAACTGGAATTTTTTCTACTCTAAAAAAAATATGCGATAGTCTACTATAGAAAGAAAAAAAAATACCAACCATTAAGAAAAAATTCTATTTAATATATTCACAATGATAATGATTGATGCATTTTGTTCTCATCAATTTTTTTCGATAGGTCATCTAAAGCTGAACTACGTCTACTCGTATGTAGAATATTCAATTTTACAGCAAAACATAGCTGCTCCTCCTGCTTAAATTTGCTCAATGATATCACGTATCTAGCATACATAGTGTTTCATTCAAGACATAGTCTGCAACCAGAGGTTATTTCCACAACCACAATGGGTACTCATGTATCATTGCTGCTATTATCAGCACCATCACTTATCTCCAATAATGTAAATGCACCACTCATTTTTCTGTACTAATATCTTCTCAAATAAACTACTTTCTTTGAATTCAATTCTCTTACTAATATGAATTGTAAAGAAAACTATTCCTTTTATCCAAATCCCAATCACCAATCAAGTTATACTCACTCTCTTTGAAAAGGTGTAATGTCTTGTAGAATCCCCATATGCATGGGGATAGTCACTCTCTTTGAAAAGGTGTAGAGCTTCTATAGAATAACGTAGAAATTGCTATAGCTTCAAGCAAAGTATAAGGTCACATACTACTGATTTCTAATTATGTGAGCCCTCTCCCGATCTTCTAAGATCAGTAGTTCGACACGATCACCTCTGGGAAAAAAAAAGCAAAAAAAAAAGAAAAAGAAAAATTCCACATTTTTGTACAAAGGAGCTTGAAACCTCTACAGTATTCTCTGGTATGCTGAATCTGATGGGGTGATTTTCATTAGATTACTTCATGTTTTGGGGGTGTTTCCCCCTTTTTCAAAAATTGGCAAATTTTCTCAGACTCATAACTTTTGATGGGTACCGTTAAATTTGACTAATTTTACATATTTTGAATGAGCATCGAAATTCAACTGTTCTGATGCATCTATTGTAATCAAAACATTTTTTAGAGTTTCGGTTACTATTCAGCCGCATCACTCCTGATGCGGTTCGGTAACACATTTACATACAGTTCGTTACTCGAACTGTATGAAAACACAAGTTTTTGAAAAACTAAACAGTTTTTGAGATTAAATTACTTCTCAATTCTATCTCGTTCTGAACCTTCTTGTTTTCTTATGGCGTTTGTTTCTTTTTCCGTAAAGTCCCTTTTTTCCTTTCTCATCCTTTTCCCTGTTTTCTAATGGCGTATAAGCGACCGAGTACCCTAGATACATATACCGAAGTAAAAAGCGAAACTGAAACTAAAACAATTAAATTACTCAGTAATCTTAGATAAAATTTAATTTCTTTCCCATTCAAATATTACCTAAGAATTATTTATTTCCAACAGTAGCAGTCTCGTTGCCAGTACTTCCAATGAGTTTGAAACACCAGGCCTGGAGCTATTTAGAAGCTTCACAGCTTAAATTTCTTTTTGTTTCTTATTTATTTAGAGTTTGTTTTGTTATATTATTTATTTCTTTTTCCTTTTGAAAGTAACGAGAAATAAACTACTCTGTAATGGGTTGTAGTTTGAACTTTGTAATGGGTTGCATTGGCATCTGTGGATGGAGGTATGGTCTTGCTCCCATGCAATAGATGGACAGCGGTAATTAATAGATGGGGAGTCACAAACACATGTTTGAAATTGTACAATAAGTAGCCAATGTTTCAGTGTGCATCATATTAATAATTGTTAGTGAGGGCGAGGAATTTTCCTTATTTTGATCACCATTTTTATGTTAAATTCACTCTTATTTTTGGAAAACTCTCGCAAAACACGAACACACACACAAAAAAAAAAAAAAAAAAAAAAAAAAAAAAAAAAAAAAAAAAAAAACGGCTTTCTCATTGGACATTCTAATTCCTGATTTCCATTTTCGATTTGGGTTAAGACTCATTCTCAACGACATTTTACTAAAACTGAGATTAAGCTACCGTCAATTTTAGATGATCACATTTCATAAAATTTCCATAGAATTTTATGATTGGCAGAAAAATTCGATAAAAAACTGTAATTACCTCAAATTAGCTGGTCTCTAGCAGATTATCAATGAAAATATAAATCAAACAATTCTTAATACAGCAATCAACATTAAAACAGTCAATGAAAAAGAGACTCGTAAAAAACATGTTAAGTTAAAAGTTGACTTTTTATTGATTTTTTTTTTAATTTGCTACCAAGGTGGTTTAAATCTATAAAAATATATAGATACCCCATTGCTTCATTTTGCATTCTATATTGCTATTGTTACTAGACATTAAAATTTATTTTACTGTTTTGAAAAAATATGTTTTTTTGGCGAAATATAAAGATCTGAATTTTTGGTTACTATCCCGATTGTAAAAACAGAAACAAGACATCATCGAGTGGGTTGAGAGAAAACAAAAGAAAAGATTTAAAGAATGTGCGAATTCCACGGGAAGGAGTGGAACATTAAAGCTGTGAATAGTAGGGTGGGAAAGGAGCTGACCAATAAAAAAAGGAGATAATAATAATATAATTCCATAATAATATAATCGATCCGAGTCTGAAATAACATCTTATTAGAGTTGGAGTCTTAGTGAAAATCTGATTTTCACAATTGAGCTGTCAACGAATGTAAAGATTTTATATTCCGACAGTCAGCTTTATAATTTTGATCGTTAATAAAAAACCTCTACTGAAATATCCCCCCTTTAAGATTTTCAAAACGTGTGTCTTCGACACTTGAGACTGTAATTTAATAATACTCTAGCCAATAAGCATGCCAAAGCCTTTTCTTTTAATAGGCATGAGATCAAGAGAATCCTATATTTCTAGGATAGTCTCCACTTCAAAAACGAGCCTAAGACACGAGCCAGAGAAATAAAGAAGTAATTGATCTTTGAAAATGACGTAGCATTTTGATTTAACTTCACATGACCTAAAAAACGACGTTCATTGAAAAGATAAAGCGAAAAATGTAGTGCAATCGAAACATCATTTATGCGTTAAGATATAAAACTCTCGTTTTGAAACTCTTAACTGGTTCACTATGATAGAGATAGAATGTTCCCAAATAACCTTAAGTATTGGACACAAAAGTTGAGAAAGGACACTGAAATAAGGAAAAGATCCCGAAGTCTTACTAGAGATGGTGGTGAAATGAAGCAAAGCGAAATTTGGGACCCAAATTCCATCCTATTACTCAATAAATGAAAATTGTTCTATTAAAAACCATTACAGATCACTACGATTTAAGCCTCTTATAAGACAATCCTACACACTTTTTTTTTTTTTTTTAGCCTTTTTTCCCTGTATTTTTTCGTTTTCATGGATTACTTTTCCGGGCGATATTACCTCTTGGTTTATGTTTTGACAGCGAATTTGAACTCAAATAAGACTGAGGATTAGACGACAAAGGACCGGTTCAAATACCAGTTGATTTAACGAATGATTTATAATATCCTATAGCTGCAGGCGAACTTCAACAACTTATAATTTCATATAAAAATCCAGCTGGCCAAGAAATTATCTATATATGTATAAATAAAAGCTATACCAAACTCCTTTTCCTGTCTGTCTTTGACAGCACCTAAAACCCATTTGAGACCTGTTTACCTTGAACAGTAAGTAGGTCTTGTATTCAAAGCTGGTAATGCCAGCCCTCCTTCTTATTTGCAATAAAGTGATAGCAGAGATTTTAACAATTCTAATAAAAAATAAACAATTTAAAATTGAAACAATAAAATATACTTGCCTAGAAAGAAGTGTGTGTGGTAACTGAATATTTTCAATAATTGTTCTTTTAGTATTCCACTGAGATTCAACTGGATTTGCTGCCGCAAGCACTGAAGTCCTGGCATTTAACTGACAAATAATGCCAGCTTTAGCAATGCTCAATGTCTGCTGCTCCATTACCTAAAATGCATTTTTTTATCTCTTAAAACAGATCGGTATAAGCTTACAGCAGTCGGTATCCATATATGATTTTTTCTGAGCTGAGTAAAAATGAAAAACGTGTTCCTTTGTCATACCTGAGAGGTTATGGCTGAAAATTTTGTGTTCTATTTGATGTTCCGAGAAAGTTACACACAAATTTAAAAGAATGTTGAGACCCCTAAACAACTGGGCTGAACTAAACAAAAACGGAAGCACACGTCCAGCCTATGCAAAAATCTTTAATAATACATAGTAAATCCAAATAATATTCCATTATTTTATATTTACTGGGATATTTAACATTTTTTTTTAATTTTGAATACGTTTATGGGAAATTTATCCCCCACTTCAATCAAACACGGCTAGGTTGAACATTGCTGCTAAGCCCATGCAAAATTATCCACTTGAAAATGTCTCAACAAAATTTCGAGACAAACAAAACGAAAACAGCAGACAAAACAGATAAAGATGGATTAATCAGCTAAAAATGTAACATTTTGTATATTTCTAGGTGTAGATGGCACATAAAATGCAGTTATTATTTCTGAAAAGTGAAGAAGTTATGACCACTGAGAGGAAGATGGATTAAAAAGTGATTTTAAAAAAGAGAGATTAGAAAAAAAGAGAGATAAGAAAGAGAGAGAGATAAAAGAGAGAGATAGAGAGAAAAAAGAGAAAAAGAGAAAGATAAGAGAGAGATAAGAAAAAGAGAGATAAGAGATTAGAAAGAGAGATTAAAGAGTACAGAAAAAAGAGACTAAAGAGTATAGAAAAAAGAGATTAAAAACAGATTTTCTAAAACCTGCAAAATGAAGACAAATTTAAACTAACAAAAAATCTACAAATTCAACGATATAGAAACCATTGGTACATTTGACATTAGCATGATCTTTATACTCACTGAAGAATTAGTTCAAACACACAGCATGTATTTTGGCGAGTTCCTTTTGTTTTTTTCTTCCTTGCCCCCAGCAAAGATTTCCTAAAATTTTTGAAACAGGCAAAACCAGTTATTTAAGTCTGCTTTTCTATTGACGAGGTTATTAACAAAATTCTTATTAGATAACTTGTGGCTGCTTGCGTGTCACAATGTTTTTTCTTTATTTCCTGGTGTTGGTTAAGATAATAAAGCTATGATTGCATCAATCATAGTCAAATAATTGGCGTGCTAAACTTGAAATACTTTGTCTGCGAGGACAGGGGTTCGATCCCTGGCGTGGTCAGTTATTTGGTTTGGGATGAGGGTCAGTGGTATGACTCTGTAAGCTCAGCCAGAGTCAACCCAGCTCTAAATGGATACCTGGAGAAATCTGAGGAAAGTTAACAGGATCGGTGGGCGAAAGCGCAGGATGGCTGGCCCCCAGCTCCCCATTACACTTCCTGGCTTAAGGGCCATGAAACAAAAAAGGATCAGCACCACCGGTAGGGACTGTTAAGTCCAGAGCCGAATTATTTACCTATCAATCAGAAACTTGAGAAAAAGTAAAAAAAAAGTTAAAAGAAGTCTATTAAATCGCGTTATTACAAAGTTTAATCGGAAAACAAAGTTTAAATGGTTTTAATTTTATATAAAATTTATTTAATCTTGAAATTAAATATAGCGCTAGATACTTAGTGAATACAAAAGCAAATTGTTTGCCAAATTTCCAAATAACAAATACTATATGTGAACATTGGGGAAATTGTGTAACTTACACCCCGTTCCAAAGGAACTATGGGGGGAATGTTACCCCTGAAGGCCAAGGCCGTATCCAGGGGGGGGGGGTTACCCGGTTTGAACCCCCCCCCCCCCGAAATGTTTGTTTAACTCGTAAAAACGTAACGTAAATGGACATAAACAAATTTTGTATGCGTTTTTTGAGGTTTTTATGTACCCCCCCCCCCCAAAAAAAAATTAGTATCCTCCCCCCAAACAAAAATCCTGGATGAGCTTCTGCCAAAGCATAGTTATTACTATTGGTAATACAAACCGTTTAATGTGGATATGACTAGTTTATTCGGAGACAAATAAAATAAGGTGGGGAAGTGAATGAAGAGGACCTGTCTTTGTGGTGCTGCCACTTGTGACAATCAATTGATAGGGGCAATCAAAGGGCCCTAATAAACTTTCCCCCAAAGTTTTAGAATCTTGCAAATATTTTTCTAGGTGGAAAAAAAAGTGTGAAGTTCTCGCCACCCGCATATATGTTCCCATAAATTTACAGAAAGATGAAACATCAGTGGGAGGTGACAAAAAACACTGATTCCGTCGTAGTGAAGCGAAAAACATACCCCTTTATTATTATCATTGCGATTCAGAGGAATTTAAAGAAGGTGGAATCTGCGACTTAGTTCTGTTTCTTTGCTACTATTAGTCTACTACTAACAGGAGAACTGAGAATCCTTTTTAGGGAAACCCTCCGACATAGATTTTCAATTCAATTCAATTTATTGAAATAAAAAAAAGATGAAACATAACACCAATAATAATATGGATCCTGGAGGCGAACTTGTTGAGGACCATAACAACAAAAAATTAAAAATGAACACGAGAGAGAAAAAAAGAAGAAGAAAAAACAGAAAAAAAGAGAAAAACACGGGTAAATTAAGGCAAATTGATTAAAAATTTTGAGATTTATAATATCAAAGTTTAGTAATATTATTATACAGCGTGCGAAAACTTGTGGATAGCTCGATACTGGAGGGTATTATATTCCATTGAAGTATAGATTTATAAATGGGGGATCGCTGGGCGGAGCTAGAGACACACTTGGGGACAATAAAGGAGCGGTTGGATGAACGGAGACATAGGCCTTCAGAATTATTGAAATTCAATTAAGATAATGATTAAGGATGGGTGTTTTTATGGTAATCGGAGTGTGCAAGGGATAAATTAAATTTTTCTAGGATTTGTTCAAAAGTGGTAATGTCGAAATTGGAGTACAATTCATTAGTGGGATACAGTCAGGGCATCCAAAAAATTGCTTTGATGGCACGGTTTTGGGCAGTTTTTAATTTATTGGTAACTGAAGGATAAGTGTTGCCCCAAACATATCCGCAGTATGAGATATATGGGTAAATAAAAGAGTAATAAAGAGTGACAAGGAAATCAGGGGGAAGAAAATTATTCACACGATTAACCATACTTACCTGTCGCAAGATTATTGCTCTGATGTAGGAAACATGAGTTGCAAATGATAGGGAGGAGTCTATGTGGACAACAAGAAACTTGGCAACTTCGACCTGCGGGAGGAGATTGGTGGAATATTTTAGGCCAAGTGCTTGCTGAGCTTCATTTTTTTTGTAAGGGGTTTGAAATAATACAACTTGACTTTTCTTGCTGTTAATGGTCATGCAGTTAACGAGAGACCATTCCTGTACTCTATTCAGAAGGATTTGAGCAGAGGTGACGACGGATGGTAAATTAGGGCCGGTGATGAAAAAGTTGGTATCGTCAGCAAAAAGTACTGGGTGCACTGATGGACCCAGGCCTGTAAACAAATCATTAATATACAGGAGAAGAAGTATTGAACCAAGAACAGAGTCCTGTAGTACGCCCCTCCGGACAGGTAGAGGATGCAAGGTCATGCCACCCAGGCTCACACTCTCTACTCTACCAGAGAGATAAGAGCCGAACCATGAGAAAGGAATTCCACGACTCCCATTTTTCTTAAGTTTACTTAATCACCCCCAATGATAATTCCGGCCCAAAGAATGAGAGATAAACATACCGACACCCCTTTCGATGTTTTTAAGGCCAATCTTGTACCGGATTAGCGAGGTACTACCAAGTTCAGCAATAACAGTTTACAGTTAAAGCCATACTCTCTCGTTATTAAGGGAAATCAACGACTCTGAACTCTGAAGGATTAATCCCAAATGAAAAGGAAGAAAGACGTCAGAAGACAATTCTCTCAAGCACTTTGGATACAACTGGGAGAAGTGAGATTGGACGATAATTACTTATCTCAGACGGATCGGACGGCCTTTTTTATGAATCAGGATAACAATTGCTCATTTAAATATTTCTGGGAAGACTCCATTGATCACAGACAGGTTTGCTATATGCACAATGGGTTCACAAACATAGGAAGATGCAGTTCTAAGAAGCTTATAACTTATCCCAAGGAAGTCAGGTGTACTACTATTAGAGAAAGATTCGATAACTTGAACCTCATTACTATCAGTTGGAGAGAAAAACATGGATCTGGGATTCTTACTAGGGTGTACTGACTCGGAGGGGAAACAGGAGTTAGCATTTCGAATATTGGTGAAATAATCATTAAAAGCATCCGGTACTGAAATTGGGTCAATTAATCTGCCACTGATGTCCTTAAGATTAATAGGTATAGATCTTGAATTCCTTTTTTTTTAAAGAATTTCATTTATTGTTGACCAAATTTTTTGCAAGTTCCCTTTGCAGTGAGTGATTTTTGAATAATAATAATTTTTTTTTGCTTCACGGATGAGTTTGGTATATAAGTTTTTGTATTTTTTATAAATGGTTAGGTCAATAACGCTACTTGTTTTGCAAGCTAACTTATATAGGTCATTTTTACAGTATGAAGAGATTATCAGGCTATTGGACATCCAGGGGTGAATATAGGTAGTTTTTCGGTTTGATTTACAGACTGGAAAGGTTGAGCTGATAAGATCACTCAGTCCCTGTGTAAAACCATTTGTGGCTGAATTAACATCCTGACAATCCAAAACCTTTGACCAATCAACGGATTTCAAACGATCCGTGAACCGGTTCATATTCACAATATTATATATTCTATTAGACGTAGGGGTATTAGTTCTAGGGTGTTTAGTAATTGGTTGGAATGGTAGGGAGAGATAGATTGGAAAGTGGTCTGACAGGTCAGAGAATATTATTTTGGAGGACAGGTGGTTTCCTAGGGAAGTGGATACAAAAATGTTATCAATCACAGTAGCTGTAAACCTCATAGGATTAACTCTAGTAGGAAAAAGGATTGTGGAAAGAAGACCACTTGAGGTAAATGTTTCAAAGAAGGTATCGCAATCATTATTATTGCTAACATTTAGTAAATTACATTTGAAGTCCCCAAAAACTATTGCCTTCTTTTGCTGGTAAATTAATAAAACTAGAAAAGTCATCAAAAATATTACAAAAGAAATGTGTCGGAAATGAGGGTGGCTTATAAAAAAATGAAAAAATAAAAGAATTGCCGTCAACACTCATATCAACAATTATTGAATAAATGCATATATTATTTATAGGTTGCGAGAATAAGGATTCACAGTGTAATATCCTGGTGAATTTTCGACTAGACCGGATGTAAAGAGAAATGCCACCAGAGGACTCGGTTAATTTTCTTTCAATATGAATAGCTTGAAAGCCAGGGAGGGAAAATTCATTAGTATCATCAATTTCTGAAAGCCACGTCTCCGTTATTCCAATTACGTCGAAAGGGCAGCAACAGTTAATTAAAATTAAATCTTTAAAATTAGTCCACCTATCTCTTATGCTTCTGATATTAAAGCAGATTATATTAAGTTTCGTCTCTTCCATTAGATTAGGTTTAACATTTTGTACAAAATCAAAATTGTCGAGATATTCACAGTTAATATGGTTTAAGAAGCTATCACGGCTAGCTAAGGGGCTATCTAAGGGGCTATCAGGGCTAGCTAAGATTTAAACGTGCATTTACTACCGTTACTGCTAACAACTGACAGCAGCAGCAAGCCACCTGAGGTTAACACAACTTTACATGCTCCTCCTCCATCCAATCTATTCAAAGCCTCCCTCTTTATACCCTCCAAAGAAGTTTTATCTTCCCACGGCATTTGGGGACGACCTGCTTTTCGTTTGGCCCTAGATGGCATGCCAACAAATACAGATTTAGCAATCTGTCATCTTTCATCCGCAAAACGTGTATTCGTTGAACATTCTAATCTCGAATCGCAGACTTATCTTCCTATTTTTCTGAACTTTCTTCAACTGTGAAAAATACCCTGGGCCTTGGTAATTCTACTTTTAACATCTTCACTGCCCCCACTGTCTTCTACTAAAAATACTACCTTGATAAGTGAAACTCTCCACTTGATCGATCTTCTCGTTACCCAACATCATCTCTTCACCTTCACTTATTCCAAATCTTAGTGGCTTTATCTTCTCAACATTAATTTTAAAACCTATTCTTCGATTCATTCATTTTTGCTAACAATTCCATCTAGGATGCTTAAATAATCAGCATAATCTAAGTCAAGGAGAGTTTATCTTTCCCAATTGATCCCCTGTTTTCCCATTGCCTTTGCTGAGCTACTTAGGACAAAGCTCATCAAAATCATACATATACATTGGGATAGAACGCAACCTGCTTAACTCCTGATTTAATACGGAACCAGCTACTAACCTCATTTCCTATCTTAATTGCGGCAATGTTATGCTCGTACATAGGACTAATCACTTAAATGTATTTATCTGGTATATTATACAAGGATAGGACCTTCGCTAAAGCTCTTCTTTCAGTAGAATCAAACGCCTGCTCATAATCTATAAAACTGATTATTAAAGGGGTTTGATGACTCAGGCACTTCTAAATTATTAATTTAATAGTAAAAATTTGGTTGACACACCCTCTCTCCTTCCTTAAACTACACTGTTCTCCTCTTAAAACTGTATCTAAAGCATCTCAAGGGTTTTCTTAAAATCTCTAGGTATTTCCCCCTTTTCAAAAATCATATTTATAATCTTTACTAATTTATCTCTAGCTTCACAACTGCCATAACAAAAAAAAACTCATTTACTACACTATCAGCACCTTATTATTTTTAATCCTTTTGTTACTGTCACTAATTCTTCCGCACAAAATAATTATTCCTTCACGTCCAAAGTGTCACAAATTATTTATTCTTTTCTATATCTTTTCCTGCAACTCTATCCCGGTTGAGCACATTCTCAAAATTTTCTACCAATCTCTCTTTAACTCTTTCCGTGTCACTAATTGTGGCCCCGTTCTTATCTTTTACTGGGACAAGTCAAGATTGACTATTCCCATTCAATTTATTAACACACCAGTCCAATATTTTACTTTTATGCCGCATGGGTGCATCTTCCAGATTTTCAGTAATTTTATCCATGGCGTCCACTTCATACCGGCTTGATTCAAGTTTCAACGCTTTCTCCACTTATTTTAAACTCCTTTTGTTTTCAAATGATCTACCACTCGAATAATTCTTGTAAAAACACCTCCTCCTCTATATTAAACATAACGTATTTTCAATAATATGCCCAGCTGCATTTCTAATTTCCTTACATAAGACACCATCAGCGACTTCACAAACTATTTTCTTAAAATTATTCCATCTATCTTCTACATTGTCGATTTTAGACTCTCTAGTTTAGTTTTCAACTGTTCCTGGAAAGTATCTCCCAAATTCTCCTCTTGGAATCTATCAACGTCATAGCTTCCAGGAAGGTAGTTGCCCTTTCGAAATGTCAGCTTTGGATTAACCCTAGCACTGGTGATCTTTACTTCAATAACAGCACTCACATCAATAATGGCACTCCTATATAAGTAGGAATGACCTATCGACTCCCAGACGAACACATGTGCTGCCATCTACAATTTAGTCTAACGCTGACGGGCTATACTTTATTCAAGGATTATCGATGCAAGAACGGGTCAATAACCCCTTTTTTCAAGGTCAATTTATTTGTTGTTTTCAAGTGTATTGACTCCGGAGTGCAGTTTGCACATGCGCCTTAACGGTGGGGGAAAATGTATTGATCTATAACTCGTGACTGGGCACCATATAAGGGCATAGAATACTGAACGAACACCGTGCTGCCATCTACAATTGAGTCTAACTCCGAACGGGACTCCATTTATTCATGGCTTATTAATGTCTAATGGATGATGTCAAGGTCGATTTATTTGTTGTTGTTGTTTGGCCAGGTGTAATGACACGAGGGGTGATTTACATAATCGCTAGGGGAATGTATTGATCTAGGGGAGAGAATTTCCGAGAACTTGATATACATAATCGGTGGGGAGAATGTTTTGATTCAGGAATGGGAAACAGGAAGTACATGCCTCCTTCTAAGCCAATCAGAGAGTCGGTTAAATCTCAATCTAAGCCGAACAGAGCGTCGCTTACATATGGTTTCCCATAGAATCGCAATTCGCCCTAGAGATTTCATATATAACGGACATGCGTTGTGATTAAATTATCATATAGTTCCAAGACATAATGGATAAAACAACGAATATTATTGATGAGCTAGAAGCCTTGGCTACAGCGATTTATAATGTGAGTTCTGTTTAGTACATTTTCATTCTTTATTTTCAAATAAAATTATTTTCCTTGGTCACCCTCCAGTAAATTCAGGTAAATCCCCCCCTAAAAAAACTCCACTATGCTATCTTTATAGTCGTTAGAAGACTATAAAATATGCTCTTTTTAACCATGTAACCCCACCCCCCCCCGTTAACGACTTTAATTCTTTCATTGGAAATAATACTCTTTTTCGATAAATTTTTGCTTTCTATATCCTATCTAAAGTGTCAACTGACTTCTGTCAACCCTTAGCTATTAATATGCTGATTCCATTTAAGCCGTCAGCCTATCTTAAATAGGGTTAATTATCGCATCCTGTCAACAGTCATCCGGTATCTACGAAACCAGGGATTTAAGCTTTTTGTAGGTTTCACAGAAATACACTTTTTTTCCAGTCGAATTAGCGATACAGTAAATCTTATAAATTGCAAGGGGAGCTGGTGACAGTTATGATAAATAGTTTCATATAGTATTTGTTTTTCATTTTGAGTACTCAGTGTTTATATGGGGAGAGGGGGGAAGGGGCTGTGCCTCGCTTCTAGCAGCTTCGCTGCAAGGTGAAAATAAACTGTTCCCCCCCGTTAAACTCAAGGGGATAGATTCATTGTACAGACATGTACACCCTTTGACAAGAAAACTAATGTAGTCATTCCTATATATATATATAACCCTGACAAGTTTAGTGTTTGGTTAGCTTTTATTTATCCGCATATTTATCAGGTTGGCTATTTTGAGATCTAGATTTTAAATCATTGGCTTGGATTTGATGCAGCTGCTGGCCCTAAGGAATAATAATAGTTTTTTTAATTTATTTTCTAAATAGTAAAAATAGAATTTCTATGCTTTTCGGGTCCGATTTCTCACAAGTTGTGTATTTAATTTTAACTCTAAATGGTAAAAAAAGGAGCTGCTGACTGTCGCAAATTTTACCTTTTGCTTTGCTGAAAAGGGGGGAGTGAGGCTTATTTGAGACAAATGCTTTCTAGACAAAATTATGGCTAGGCTAGGGGGTTGGGGGGTACTAATTTTTTTATTCTGTGAAAAAGGGGGCAATTATTTCAATACTAACCTTTTTCTCTTCTTTTAAGGACAATAATGAAGAATGTATTGCCCCCCAAACACCTAAGAGGGCAAGGGAGGATGAGGCTACTCCTTTAAGACCGTCAATTATCAAATACACTGGCCCATCCAACCCCCATTTCGGCTATTCAAGACCAACGCTGCCTGCGCAAGCTACATCCTCAACGCAAGCCCCTGACCATCGATCTGTCGCTCAACCTGATGTCGCTGTCAGAAAGTTAAAAAGAGATTGGATGGATGCATACATGATGGCAAGCCCCAGTGCTCCAGCCCCTCAAGCCCGTGACATCGCTGCCCCACCTACACAAGTTCAGGAGGTTGCCCTCCAGCATGCTTCGCCAGGGGCTTCAGGCACTCAACTGCAGCCGAAATATAAAAATGTGAGCATTTTTTTTTACCTAACTTATAGAAATATCTAAACAACAACAAACCCATTTTTCATCGCGCTGTAAAAGTGTGTGTGTGTGTGTCTCAGAGATATTAAAATATTAACCCCCCCGCCCCAACCATTGTTTTAAATTTCTCTGCTCCCCCCTCCTTCAGAGATATCTAAATATGTTTTTTTTTTGCTTTTCAAAGAAAACCACTTTTTATTCTAATCTTTCCTATTTTCTCTGGTCCACAGTAGACATAAACTTCGCTATCTTTTCGCTATCTCATAATAATATTTTTCGTTAATTTCTAGTGTTGTCAATTACTGATATATTGACTAGATTATTTTAAGTCAAAGCAGAATGCTATTTTTTGCCATTGAATATTATAGTTTTAAGGATTCGGTCTTCCAACAATCGACTCATTTCATCAGTCGGTCGGTCAGTCAAAGCCTGTCAAAAGATATTAAAAGAAAAATTGCTCCCCCTTTTTAAATCAGGTCAATTTTCGTATACAGGGGAGGGGGTGGCCGCTGCGGCGGCCGAAAAGCACCGCGGGAAGCGCTTCGGGGCCCACTGGAGCGGGCCGGGGGCGGGTCGGAGGGGGGCATTAAATAGTGGAAATTGGAAA
Source organism: Artemia sp. Qi Xiang Cuo (assembly GCF_049724085.1). Taxonomy (NCBI): domain Eukaryota; kingdom Metazoa; phylum Arthropoda; class Branchiopoda; order Anostraca; family Artemiidae; genus Artemia; species Artemia sp. Qi Xiang Cuo. The sequence goes on along the minus strand of NC_142805.1, from coordinate 52,558,898 downwards.
TTGGGGGGGGGGGGTTGTTTGAACAAAATCAAAACCTTCTATGTCATCTTTTAGATTGTATTAAGTTAGAACTTTCAGAATATATATATATATATATATATATATATATATATATATATATATATATATATATATATATATAAAGTAGAGAAGTAAATACTACTGCTAAGCAGCACATTTTTTTAAAATAATAATAATCCAATTTTTTTAAAAACAGTAGGGGTGATTTACACACTTTGAAAATACGCTATTTTTCATTTATAGGTTGTTCTAGTTCCATACTCGCCATCTCCACCCTGCTCGTCAGTTGGAGAAGGAGAGGACGCGCATATGGGGCTTTACAACAACAATGAAATATCTCAGCAGGTCAGCGTTAATTCATTTGAATTTATTCCTGATAACATTGATGACTTTTTAAGTGATTTTTTTTAAATGTTGATAATAGCACAGTTGGGCAGGACGGGGACTTGAGTCCAAACACACTACAAATTTTAGAAGATTTTTCCAATGAGTTAACAGGGAAACCTCCCCCCACTGATAACATACTTACACTTCAATCGAAGGAAGTGCCTTCCCATAGCCCTATTATTGAACAATGTGGGGGAGGGGGTGGTAATAATAATATACAAGAGGGGGAGGTGGGGGAGGGAGGTAATATCCAATTTACGACTTTTCCCGAATTTCAACTCTCAACCACAATTTTAAATACAATAGTTGTCTACACTGCAATCTTTGGAGACCCATTTAATTCGCTTTTGTGTGGTGATTTTGTGTTTGACCTTGTAGAAATTGTTCATGAATATGTAGATAAAATTCGTGCACTGCTAGAGAACCAAATTCAGTTGTGGGGAGGAGGTAGGGAATCAATTAAGGTTTCTATTGTTTTAAAGGTGTTTTATTTAAATGAGGGAAAAAGTGAGGTTTACCATCATTATGTAAACACCGAGATGCGAGTGATCTATCCAAATTTAGATAATTTTGAGGGTGTTTTTTCCGAGCGGATAGGTCATATTATCACGCATCTCGAGAATTATAGCGTAAATGGGAGCGGGTCTGCAGTTCTTTATGTTGAAAATTTAAGTGTTAATATCTGTAAATTTAAGAATGATTTTATTTTAAGAGGGGGGCAGGTTGGGAAAGGTCAATAGTTTTAAAATATAATCCAGATTTAGTAGGTTGTCGTGGTGTCCAGCGGATCTGTTTTGAAACAGCTCAAAATTTTCAAGTACGCTTACCTCATATCAGCATTCAAGCCTCTAGCACGTGACGCTACCAAGACGAATTTAGACCACTGGGCTGTACAAGGGAAGGAGGGGTCCAATTTTCCCATTGTAGATTTCACTTGTTTAGAGGGAAAATACCCAGTAACGCTAAGATCTATTGATATTTTTGAAAGGGCCAATTCCCATTTAAATATCGGCGTTACTGTGGTTTAATATGAAACTGAATTTAAGGATGGGGTTCGTTCTAAAAAGAAGGGGGTGGTGTTCCAAGTAAGGGGTCCGTCGATTAAATTGGTCAAACACTGGGTTTGGTTGTAGTACGCACCACCATCTAGTGACCTAGCCAATTCAATTGGCCATTTCAACCCAATTACAGACATTAGTAGAGTTCTGGGGGAGGTTAAGACACTAGGGGTATGTTTCTACTGTCCGACATGCCTGTCTCGATTCCGTAGCAATATAAAGCTACGGGATCATATGAAGCACTGCAGACGGCATGGCTAGCAGTCAGTGGAAACGGTTTCAGGGGATATGGCCATTTCAAGTTTTACAAATTTCCAAAACACTCCTCCAGAGCAATAAAATCTCGTTGGATTGTGAAGCGAAGCCGGTGGAAGTGAACGATCCTCGATTTCCAAACCGAATCAAAGAACATCAAGCTATTGCAGTGTCCTACGCCCAAGCACAAAGAGACAGTTCTAACACCATGTAGTTGTTAGAAATAGTAGAAACACTGGATGAGGGAGAGTGCATGATCAAGAGACTGACTAAATTAATTGGCACCGCTAATGACGCTATTTCTCGTTTGAGAAATACACATTACCCAATGGTGTTGTCTGCAGAGGATCGTCTCGCGATTAAAAATCAAAAAATATGCTGGGTTTGTAAGAGGGAGTTTGAAGGGGGAGGGGGGGATAAGGGGACTAAAGGGAAAAGAGGGGGGAAGGGGAAAGTCAGACCACAATCACTTGTGGCAGGAAATATCCTCTGGGGGTAGTAATTTTAGAGGGGTAGCGCATCAATCGTGTAACATAAACGTTAGCCAGCAGTTTTTTATTCCAGTTTTTATTCATAATTCAAATTATGATTTAAAATTTATTTTACCGGCACTGGCACGTATGCACAGGGAGGAAGGGGGAGTAGATAGTCCATGGGTAAATAATTCATTTACCTATAACATCATTCCCAAATCGGCCGAGAAGTTGGTGCTTCTCGAGCTGAAATGGCAGGTAGTAAATAATGGGCATACGTGCTGGAATAAAATCAGGTTTTTAGATTCTTTGAATTTTTTTCCCAAGGCATCGAGTCAATTGATTCAAGTGCAGAAAAGTGACAATTTTGATAGTTTTCCTTTGCTTAAACAGCACTTTCCAGACAGTGAAAAGTATGACCTATTGACCTGTAAAGGGGTATATGCATACGACTATTACTGTTCTGGCGCTCGCTTAAGCGAGGTGAAACTACCTCCAATTGAAGCTTTCTATAATTCCCTCACCAGCAGTGAATGCACTGCCGAGGAATATGAATTTGCCAAGAAGGTGTGGGCTAAGGGGAATTGTAAAAATGGGTGATATTATTGTAGACTGTACTTGGCCAGTGACGTTTTAACTCTGTTAGACATAGTCTGCAAGAACACAGACCAAATCTATTCAGAGTTCGGGCTAGATATAGGTTATTATTTTTCCACACCACATTTGGTGATGGACTTTATTTAAAAAATTAGTAGGGAGGAAATAGGCTTAGTTACCGACGTTGATCAACATCTTTTTGTAGTAAGATCAATCAGGGGTGGGTATGTTTTTCATGGGGATCGTGACTTGACAACCGATCCAAACGAAAAAAACACCGGTGCAAAGTCAAATGCAGTGTTCTTGGACATGAACTCATTATACCCCTGGGCAATGTCTCAATACTCTTTGCCGTGTGGGAACTATCAATGGCTTGAGAATCCTTGTGAGTTCCCCGACATTACCACCGTCGTGGACAATGGACCACAAGGATGGTTCTTTGAAATTGACCGGAACATTCCTCTGGCGCGTCATGATTCAGTCAGGGATTTTGTTTTTTCCAGTATCAATCAACCAGTAAGCAGGGGCTCATTGAGCCCCAAGAATTGATCATTGGTTGAGAATATGGGGATGCATTGGACCCCCTCTAAGCAAAAACTGATCGCTGATTTGGACCCTAAGGAGAATATCGTTGTTCACCATGTGCTTTTGCACTGGATGGTGAACAATGGTTTCAAGATCACCAAAATACATAGGGTCCTGCCATTCAGTCAGAAACCATACTTAAAGACGTTTATCGACACTTTTGTTGATAAACGCTCTCGGGCAAACAGTAAAGTAGAGAAGGAAATGTACAAACTCATTCTAAATTCAGCGTTTGGCAAAATATGTGAAAGCGTACGCAACAGATCTCGCTGCGACGTCGTGACTGACCCTCAAGAGGGTGCACGGATTATTGCCGACCCCAATTTTACAAAGTTCACGAGCATAGAGGCTTTATGGTTCTTATACACAGGAAAAAGAGAAATGTGGTACTGAAAAAGAATATAGCAGGAGCTAGTTCAGTAATTGAAATTTCCAAAAAAGATCATGTTGTCTTCTTCTTACAATATTTGCTAGGTGCAATGGCTAAGGGAGGGGGAGGTTCAAGTTTACTAAGGGGATACAGATTATATGCTGTTAAAGGTATAAACCGAGGACTTATTAGGGGATTTAGAAAATGGGGAACACATCAGCTCGCGGATGGATTTGACCAACTGGAATCCATTCTTCCACACCGAGTTGGTGAAACGTCAAGCTCCAAACCAAGTGATAATGTTAAAATTAGAGACGGGGATTTATTTGATATCCAGGGGGATTTTTCCGGGTACTAAAGTTTATTGCGTAGAAACACATAACGGGGATGCAAAGCAGGCGTGTAAAGGGGTGCCTACACATTTTGTAAAGAGCGATTTCAACATGAGCGTGTGCAGAGACTGTGTAGAAAGTAGCCAAGTGCTGAGAGCAAAAGTGCTTGCAATTCGCTCTCTACAGTATAAAAATTATACTGTAAGAGTGGGAAAGAATGCAATATCATGTATATCCGACAAAGTCTATATGCTCAAGAATGGCGTAGCTGTACTGCTACATGACCACTATCTTATTTCAGGCCGGGTTGAATGCATAGACTATCGCAATCAACTTGGTCTGGATAAATTAACCTAACCAGTAACCCAACCTAACCTAACAACTAACCATTCATAAATTAACTAACCTAACCTCACCTTAACCCAACCTAACCCAACCTGTAGCAGCAGCAGTGACGACAACTATTGTATACAGTTTTTCCAACATCGCCCCAGGGGGTAGGGGGTCCCGCCCGTGGCTGGCCTTCGGCCCCGTGGCTCCCCGGAGAGTGGAGGGGAGGCCCCGATTAAATTTATAATGTTCAACTGTGCTATTTTTTAAAGTTCATGTTCCAAGTGTTCCAAGTGTTTTTTTGTTGTTTTTTTTCTAGTGATTTACTGTACATATAGTGTGTGTTTTGTGTGTGTGTGCTAATATACAAAAAGTGTGTGTTTGTACAAAAAGTGTGTGGAATTGTACAAATAGTGATGCTGAACAAAAAGTGTTTTTTAAGACAATAAGTGTTGTATATATAGTGTTATTGTTGTTGTAGTTCATGATTGAACAGAAGTGTTTTTATAATAAATGTTGTACATAAAGTGTTATTTTTGTTGTTCATGTTTGAACAGATAGTTTTCATGTCAAAAAAATAACCATGAAATATTGTTTTTGTTGTTCTTGTTAACGTACTAGATAGATCTATGGGAAAATTATTACTACTACTACTTAGTCACTGGACAAGTATGATTTACAGTTAGTTGTAGTCCGACTGTTGTCAACAACAGCAGCAGCAGCAACATGCATCAATTTAAAACACCCTTCAGATCGTTTCTGTGTGGTCCATCAATGTCGGGGAAAACAACACTTTTAGCTAAAATAATTCAAAATTGTAATAGAATGTTTTTGGAAAAACCAAAGAAAATTTATTATTGTTATAGTATTTGGCAGGAGTCCTATGATCAAATAAAAGCTATTGCCACACCCATACCAATACAATTCATACGGGGACTTGATGTTTTCAATAGTATTGAACCAAACTCGTGGCTGATTATTGATGATTTGGCTGAATCCATTGAACAGTTCTCACAGGAAAAGCTACAGCTGTTCACCGTTTGCTCTCATCCTGAACAGATTTCCATAACCCTAATTCTACACAATCTGTTTCATCAGAGCAAATGTATGCGAACCCTTGCTTTGAACTGCACCATCTATATCATCTACCGAGTTGTTCGTGATTCTAGCTCACTATTATCTCTCAATAAGCAAATATACCCCGGTGCCCCTAAATTTCTGCTGTCAGCGTACACTCAGGCGACAAATAAGCCCTACGGTTACATTTTGCTAGATCTTAATCAGATTACACCCAAGGATCTACGTGTAGTCACCAACATTTTCGACAATGAAATTACAGTATATCTTCCAGTGAACAGTAGAAAAAGCTATTAGTTGCCATTATGACACTGAAGAAACTACACGAACAACGGCATATATTTTCCGTTTTAGGCACTTAAAAAACTTCCACTCAGGAAGGCCATACCCAAACATTGTGTTGACAATGATTTCATTAATCTAATATCTGAACTTCGTTTAAATTTAACTAAGGGCAATGTATACTGGCCAGAAGATGAGTGACAACAGACAAAGCAGCATCGTTCCACTGTACGTGCCTTGGCTTGCAAAGACAAGAGAAAAATTTTTAAAAGAACACTTATCCTCCAAGCGGTCGGTAGCTTTTTTACACTTTTACTGCCAATAATTGCAGGACTTGTATACAGTTCTCTCTAGAGAATGAACCCTATAAATTGACGCCATTTTGACGTCGAACATTTTCCCTCTCGCCCGTTGAAAATTTTGAAGACAATCTAAGCAAATTCATTAATGATGAGAATATTGCCGATGACAAAAAACTGCTTTTACTTCAAGATGCATTGCGACGTGTGGACAAACATAGACATTATCGTGAGAGACCCACCACTGTCACCGTCACAGATCCCTCTAAACAGGAAACATCTCCTCAAGATTCAGCAGTGCAATCAAAGGAGAAAGAATTGAATTCCATAGTGTCAACAATTAGAAACCTATTGCCAGTGACCAATCGAGAACAGAGTAAAAGAGTATTATCTTATCTCATGTTGGAAACTGGTGATGAACATCAAGTTCAAGTCGACAGCACAGGGAAACGAATTATAATGCATCAAACTTCCCCAAAAGTCTCATTGGCAATAAGCAAATTCTAAAGAAACTAAGAGAATATAGTCCTCCAACAACGCCAACACCATTTAAAAAAAAGAAGATTCAATATTGGAAAATAATAGCAGCAGCAGCAGCAGCAGCAATGATTTTATAACACCTGTGACTGCTAGTCAAAAGCGAAGACGAATTGATTCACCCTCCAGTGTGCAAAAGGGGAGTGAACATTACACTTTACACTACGTGTTTGCGTTCAAAATAGACGAAGTTCTGAAGAATGTCAATGAAAATATCGGTGAAGCGGGAAAGTTTAAGTTCTTCCAAAACGCTTTCTAAAGTCGCCTCTGACAGCACATTAAAAAAAGCAAAGGAACATCTACAGAATGAGCCGAGTTACATACTGCATCGGAATCGCAGGCTTCGTGGCATACAATCTCGACAAACTAAAGCCTTTTCCCCTCTGCATATAATGCAAATGGATCTTTTAACTTTAGACGCAATTCAACGACGTCACAATGCACCCTACAAATATATTCTGGTGGTAATAAGTGTCTTGAGCTACTATGCCTATGCCATTCCATTTAGGTCAAAGAGAGGTGTTGAAGCTGCTCAGGCCATTGAAAGTATTCTTGAACAAGATTGCTATAGAAAAATTCAATCGGATCGTGGTAGCGAATTTGTTAATCCCAATGTGCAAAAGGTTCTATTGAAATATAATACAGCACTTTATCATAGTCACAGCCCAATAAAGGCTGCATTGGCTGAACGTTGATAAGTACGATTCGTCTATTAATTTCAAGATATTGTACACTGAAAAATACATCTGCTTTTATTCATGATTTAGATAAAATCATGCAGATATACAACCATCGACCCATCGATCATTGTCCAACTCAAGCTTTCGGGAAGTTCATTGCAGTGAAAATACATTTGATGCTTTTCTAAAGCAATATTCCAATGGTGAAAAAGAAAAAAAAAAGTGAAGAAGAAATTCAATGTTGGTGATACTGTTCGAATTAATAGAACCACCAATATTTTTGAAAAGGGGAATTATTTATGGAGCACTGAACTTTTTAAAGTGTCCAAAATACTGTACACCGAACCCACAACATATCGGCTGCGAGACACCAAAGATGATGAGATTCTCGGCGTTTTTTATGAATATGAACTGCAAAAAGTTAGAAACACTAGTGAAATTTATCAAATTGAAAAGATATTAAAGAGTCGTACTCGTAGGGGCCAGAGACAGTTGCTTGTTCGCTGGCTAGGATACAACTCTGATTTTAATTCTTGGGTCAGTGCTGAAGATATTAACAATGCCCAATGATTTCTATGTGACTTTCATGTCCAATGTTTCTGATCCTCTCTACAATGACCTGAATAGAACAAGTGATTTTTGGATGAAAATCTCCCCAACCATAAAATTCGACGACAATGGAAAATATGAAGTGGCTTTGTCGACTGTATTCTCAAAAATACCTACGACGTCCTGAGAAAATATCTGAAATATGAAATAAATATTAGACCCTATGATTGGCTGCCGCCACCCTCAGATGATCAAAAACACATTCAAAAGATCAATAGGATGGATTATCCATATATTGAATTACCCTACGAGGAACTCACCTGTATGAATGATTTAAGTCGTTCTATTAATAAAAGAATTTCCGCTCGTAAAAAAGGAGCTTTTCATTTCAACTATTCAAAGGAGGATGGTAAAATCTAGGTTAGTTCACCTGTTGCCAATGAAAAGGTTATTCTCAATGAAAATCTAAAGGATGTTCTTGGCTTTAAGCTCAATATAATCAATGTTAATAGTACTACAAACACTAATTTCATTTTTGCTGACTACCCGCCTGCCTTCTCCACGGGCACTTGTATATTTCTCTACACCTCATTTGTGGAAACATCTCGGGTTGGTAATTCAAACGTTCCCCTCCTACGAGTTCTTAAACGAAAAACCAATCAAGAACATATTAACCACTACAATATAAAGCATCTTCAGTATATTCCCGTAAACACTTCCTATTTGGAACTCTGTCAGTTAACACTAAGAACTGAATTAGGTGATCCCATAGCAATTTCAAAAGGTTTGGCTGTGATTAAATGCCATTTTCGTCCTATCGTTCAACAACAAGATGTCTAATAGAAAAGTGGTATTCATTTGTCCTGATATTGACTGCTATGTTAATACTCTTGGCCCAAGACAACAGGGCAATGGAATGGACTATTACAAAGGGCGTACTACAATGTCTGGCTATGGTCTTGGCAGTTGGTTTGCTAAGTTGTTTCGTTCTTCACTACCTCCGGCTAGAAAATATCTTGTACCGGCTGCAACAGATTTTGCATCCTCTACACTATACGATTGGAGCTCTGGCAAGGAATTAAAACAAAGTGCTACGGAAAATCATAGGTCCAGTGTGCGAACCCTTGTCGAGAGATTAAAACAAAATGGTAAAGGTTTAAAAAGGTCGAGAAAATTTGCAACACTCATCAGTCTCTACTCAGGTCGGAAACGAAAGACATCACCCCTGTCAAAGAAAAGAAGGAAAAAGCCGACACGTACTGTAAACAGTAGAAGAAGAAGCCACAGGAAGAGAATTGTTAGATCGAAACTAGATTTCTTTTCCTAAGATGTCCTACCTACCGCATACGGATTCTCAACCTTCAGTCACCGCCTCATTGAATCTATTCAATGCTGAAAATGTTGATGTGAGTGTCGAGCATGGATACTATGAACAATTTTATCCTCGACAACCCCTCTCCGATAATATTCGCTTTCAAATTTATTCCAATGAAGACTACTTTATGAACATGTCTTCGAGATTTATAGATTTACAAATGAAAGTCCGGAAATCCGATAATACAATGCCAATTCGGGCCGATGGAATATCCTATGAAAATTGTATATTACATAATTTATTTCGTCAAATCAGTGTCTAAATCAATGGCACGCTGGTGAGCACAAGCAACAATCTGTCAAATTATACAAGCTATATGCAATTCATGCTGATGACACCTAAGTCATACAAGGAATTGAGTGGCACCTCCAATGGATATGAATATATTACTAATACTGATAGTACAGATGCACTTAAAAATACTACAACTAGTGAATTACATCTAGTTGCAAAAATATATCATGAAATATTTAATATACCCCAATGGCTACCACCCAATGTTAAAGTGGATATAAAACTGACGCTTGCACCATCCAATTTCATATTGAGAAAAGAACTTGCTGCCTATCCTGATGTAAATCTCTCCCTAACCTCAGCAATACTTCATGTACGCAAACAACAAGCCATGAACTCTGTTGCTTTGGCAGTGGAAAAACTTTAAAGCAGTGGAAATAACATTAAACTACTTGTTCCTCATAGAATCACCAATCAACGTCATATTTCCAAGGAATCACACACCTTCACCGACTCATCCTTTATCAATGGCGAAATTCCGTCAAAACTCGCTCTGGCATTTGTAAAAAGCGCCAGTGCAATTGGTTCATGGACTGGATGTCCACATAAATTTGAAATGTTTGGACTTTCATCTCTTGTGTGCAAAGTAAACGGCATCCCACTCTAAAATCTATCTTTTGATAAATCATATAGAACATTGTATGAGTTGAACATGCAAACCCTAGATCATGATTCGCAACTATTTGAAAATGGTATAACCGAAGATATGTTTGCTAAAACACATGGTATCATTGTACTAGAATTGTCTGGCATGCAGGATATGAGTATAGTACATACGGGGAGAGTGCGTTTAGAGTGTACATTTGCTGACCCATTGGCTGAGAGTATTGCACTAATCTCACTAAATCAATATGAAACCTATTGGGAAATCACTCCCGAAGGCAGTGTTCTACTAGACTTGGTACCATGAACACCAGTCAAATAATCAATGTATTTAATATGGACCCCTACATGTCCCAGTACAAATCCTATTGTCTGCCCTCGGACTTTCTTGGAAAAATTCAAAGTGGAAACAATAGCTTAATTATTGTTAATAGCAGTCCGTCGACTGTGCTGGCGGGTCATTGGCTGTGCATCATTCAAACAATGAAGACGATTGAATTTATTGATCCTCTTGGTGTACCCTATACATTCTACAAACCCCACATCAGCAACTATATTGAGAGCAGTGGGAAAACTATTATTCAAAATCGGAGGAGAGTGCAAGATCTGACGACTAAAAGCTGTGGCTTCCATGCACTACTATATTTTGTGTTCCGATGTCACGGCTATACTTACGAGAAGTTTCTCAACATTTATGGTGACAATCCACGTCTGAACGACTTTCTAGTGGAAAATATCCTCTCAGACCTGTATAATATAATTTTCAGTGCCGTAAGAGTAAAGTGCTTAAAAAATGTTTGTGTATTTGTTTATTAATTTCTTCTTCTTCGGTGTAAAGGCAACTGTCGTGAACCACTAATGCCGGTAAATCATTTGAAATCACTGTATATTGATCTTGATTGGCTGCAATGTTAGGGTGACATTTTCTACAGTACAATGTAACTTCACTCTTGTCATATCTCTTTGTATAGTCAATGATACTATTTGCATTCATATTATGAAATTAACGAGTTTCAATCTGACTATTTGACGCAATACCACATATAGTGTTTTCAAATGGTGAATCACATTCGGTAACTGTCAAATAAAAATCACTTGGTTTATAGTCATAATAGGCAGTGTCGTCGCAACAATGACGTAGAAACCAAATTGTCTTGTTACCCCAACAGTTGAATCGTAGACCTGGCTCCTCCTCCCAGAATAATTTAAATCCACGACGATACCAATCTCGTAGAAATAAACTAAAATTACATTTGGGATTCTTTCCAATCATAGCGGGGTAAGTATTCTCCAACTGATCACATTTATCATAGTAACAATTGGAGCACAGATGTCCTCTAGGGTGAGAGTCACAAATCTCTTCAAGACATGAATTACATCCTTTAATTTGTACTGCATAACCTCTATGTAATTTACAAGGATTACATAATCTGCACTTTTCACTATAGTCATCAATAATTGTACAATTCTCACATTGACTCCAACTGCCAAGAGTGTACATGCATAATGGACATGTATAGAACATTTTTTTTGGTTTCCGATGTCAGTTGACTCCCTCACAGCTAAAACGAAACTGATCGTTCCAGCCGACGGATAAATTCAAGGTGGAGGAATGAGAGAGGAGTAACTCTGTGACGTCACCTCTTTGGAATGGTGGGGGAGCCATCTACATTGAATCCATTGGCAATGTTTTCAAAAATATATCCACTATATTATTCTGCTTTGTTCCAATTAATATATCAATAAATTGAGTATAAGCATTTGAGTCACATCGACAAAGCTTCATACAATAGTCCAATGGGGGAGAATCAGTTCTCATTATATTGTCAAGTGTTCCCCGAGAGAATATCCTGCGTTGAAGAGATAACTCGAGAAAATCATCATCCAAAATCAAAGATTTTTCATAAACACTAGATTTGATCTAATTCTCTCTTTCTCAAATTTATTCATTTTTCAATCATTTCACTCTGACTGCTGACTGTAGACTGACCATGAATTGTTAGCCCTAACATTCTAACAAAAAGAAAGGGAACATTTTCGATTTCGAAACAATTTTATTGGATAATTACAACAATAATACTAAGCATGTACAATTAGCGATACTGTTCATTGTCTTGGATATGTTTCTCTAATGCACTTAAAGCACATTGAAGTCTATTCACATGTGCTATATCAACTTTTGCAGCGAAACATAATTAATCCTCTATTTTAAATTTGCTCAAGGATATCACATATCTTGCACATACTTCATCCCATTCCAGGCAAAGCCGTGATCCTTTCGTGATTTCCACCGCAATGTTTGGTGCTCTTGTATTATTGCTACCAACTCCACTATCAACTTCTAATAGGGTAAACATTCCACTCATCATCAGCACACATATATCCAAATGAGTAAAGTCAAACTGTTCTAACTCCTTTGAATTCTATTCACAGACTAATATAAACTATAGCAAAAAGCCTTTCCTTATATTCTCTGCAAGCCTCTCCCGATAATATGTAACCCAACGTCTGTTTGGATTATAAGTATAATTACCCGACTCTCTGATTGGTTTAGAAGGAGGTATGTACTTCTTGTTTCCCATTGCTGAATCAAAAAATTCTCCCCATCGATTATACAGTCAATTTCTCAGAAATTCTCTCCCCTTCGTGGATCGATAATCCTTGAATAAATTATAGCCCGTCAACGTTAGACTAAATTGTAGATGGAAGCACATGTGTTCGTCTGGGAGTCGATAGGTCATTCCTACTTATATACCCTAGTATCTTGGTATCAATCCTGTCAATCTTCTACTACTACTACTACTAACAACTCACCGCAGCACCTAGCCACCTGAGGCCAACACAGCTACGCATGCTCCTCCTCCATCCCACTCTATTCAAAGCCTCCCTTTTTACGCCTGCCCATGAAGTTCCCATTTCCTTTAAATCGTTCTTTATGACGTCCTCCCACCCCAGACGAGGACAACCTGCTTTCCGTTTAGCCCTAGACGGTTGGTCAAAAAGAACAATCATCGGCAATCTGTCATCCTTCATCCGCACAACGTGTCCTAGCCACCTCAACCTCTCCTTCGTTATAGCCCTAGAGAGCGGTATTGAACCGCATTTTTCGTTTAGCCTATTGTTTGAAATACGGTCAGTCTGCCGAGTACCCAGAACAGTCCTTAAGCAATTTCTCTGGAAAACATCTAGCAAATCTTCATCCGTTTTTTGGAGCGCCCATGCTTCAGAGCCATATTTGACCACTGTCATCACAGTGGCTTCTAATATTCTAATCTTGGTTTGCAGACTATTCTTCCAAACTTTTTTAACTGTGAAAAAACACCCTGAGCCTTGGCTATTCTACTTTTGACATCTTCACTGCTCCAACCATCTTTACTAATAATACTACCAAGGTAAGTGAAGCTGTCTACCTGATCAATCTTTTCATTTCCCAACTTCACCTTTTCACCTTCACTAATTCCTAGCCTTAGTGACTTAGTCGTTTTAAATCCAAAGCAATACCCCAGTTCCAAGGTGAATTGAAAGACAGTTTTACTGATAAGTACAGGAATAATGGACTTCAAATTAACGTAAAATAGCAAAAGTGATGTGTTTTTATACGCTTAAAAAGGACGTAGTTCGCCCTGAACCCTGGTTCCCTACCACTTCAACTGCAATTATTCTTGGTGTGACTTTCAGTACTGACTGTTCTTTCAGCTACCATGTTTCTAACCTTATAAAAAAGGGCAACTATGCCTTGCGATCACTGACTACACTCCGACGACTAGGTTTTCCCAGTGAAGACTAGCGTATATCTACTATATGTGTCCCTTGCTAAAATATGCGTACCCTGTTTGGGGACCATAGGTGCACAACATTGACTACTTAAGTGACGATCTCGAGGCTGTTCAAAAACAGGCAGCAAAATCATGCTGGGCCCCAAATATGACACATATGCAACTGCAACTGCAACTGCAACGTTGAAAATACCTACAATTGAAATAATGAAGATTCCATCTCATGTGTGAGTTTAAACAGTCTCTCCTCACTGATGATAAAGACAGTATGTAGTTGTCCACTCTTATTGCCCCCAAAGCCAATACTCGAGACATGAACAAGTTCGAGCCAATAAGATGCAGAACGAATCGATTCAGCAGTTCTTTTATTGCGTTTTATACAAGTGTTGTAGGATATATCGTAATTTAGTTGAGGCTTTTGCCGATACTATGAAAGTTGTTTTAAATAAATGAATCTTGAATACTACTATGACTGATACCCTGCACTTCTAGTCATAAAATGAGCAACTAGCATTCTTTTATTAACACCTTCCCAGGCTAAATAAGACTAAGCAGCTTCTTTATTCATCACGAGCCCTTCTACCTGCCCATGTGCCCATCCTTCATTTCATGCTTTATACCCATGGGACATGAGTTTCTGAAACTCACAATAAGTCCAGTTTGTAGCGCTCGAATCGGTCAGTCAAAATATCGATACGATAGTTGTTTTTCAACGTTGTAACATTCCAAGTTGCAACTTTTATATTCTTTAAATCACTGGAATTATTATGGCCCCAGGAAAAGCAATGGTCCCAGCACTAGTGCAGGACGGGCACTAACACATTTTTTCAAGCCTAAATGACGCCCTTAAGCCGGCTTAAAACCTGACAGCAAGAAGTTCCTGCGACCTCCAGTATGAATTGAGGCTCTGTACAACCTTGAGCCCATCTTGGTCTCAACATGGTTTTCCATGCTTCGCGATGCTCTTCTATCAACAAGATTCGAAATTCTGCACAGGCAGTCTCAAGATTATTATCTCCGAGTCAAAATATATTATGCTACTACGCTGAGGAAACCCATAATAGATAGCCCAAAAAAGCCCAAGAAAACAGACCAAACCCAAAAGAAGCATTAATCAGAATCCAGTGCAAATGCTGTGTCATACTAGGCTATAATTTAATTGTTGGGCACCACTCCTCAAGTTCACCCTACAGCGTTGCTAGCAGTCACGGTTTTGGTTTGGAAAACACGTGAAAGGTCCACCCTGATGTCAATATTAGGTCACACAACCAGGATTTTCCTGTTAGGTCTAGTCTTGGCTCAAAAAATGGGACTTCTCCATAAAAAGCTCACAAAAAGAAGCAAAACACGATCTTCTACTCTTTTTTGGAACGAAAAACGAAGAAAATGTGTTTTTTAATCAAGTGTGTGTTTTCCCATCCTTGGAAGTTCTCTCTACCAATACTCAACCCTAAGATTATAGAGAAAAAAAGGAGAAATTAGCTATGACTTAAAAACAGCAGATTTTTTAGAGAAAGAAAGCCACAGAGCTCAAAAATAATATGCAGTTTTCCTTTTGCTTTTGCAATGCTTTTTTCAACGACAATATACTATCTGAATCTGTAATTAAAAAAAACACAATGGGTATTGCACTTAGTAGACTGTATAATATAATAGTAGAAATACTGAAGAAAAACAGTATACCACTCGAGATTATTCTATTTGGTTAAATTCTAATGCTGCTTTTTCTTATCTTTTGAAAACTTCAGTTTGGTTCTTGTTATTTACTATTCAGAAAAATCCTCTCCTTGCTCAGTATTTTCTTCATTACCTTTAATTTATCCACTTTGTTTATAGGGTCTACAGGAATCAACAGTCTTTTGAAGCCAAATTATTCGCAAAGAATAAAGCACGATGAACGTAAGCTCTAAGAATATTAAGTCATGATTACAGTCAGATAAGACTAATCTAATAAAATGATCTAATTCCTTAACGAAGAGAGAAAACTAAAAAAGCTAGGGATCTGTACCTCTTTTAATGCTTTCTAGAATCCCTAATTTTGCTTCCTAGTCATGTTGTATAAGAAAGTTGATTACCTTCCCGTTAAAAAGGACTAGACAAGGAAATTATATCACCAAAATGAAAAAACAAACAAGATCCAAATGAGAATATGCAGATATGTGAAAAGGAACGTTGATGACAAGAATTAATGTCATGGAATCCAGTAATTTAGATCGGTTGGTAATAAGCAGGGCACGTGCAAGTTTTCATTCTGGTACCAAGAATAATAGTAAAAACCAAAAACAGTCAGGATTTGCTCTCATGGTAAGGTTAGGTTTTAATCCACTTATTGCATTTTTTTTTTGCTTGTTTTAGGCTGATTCCTTTCTTGTCCAATTATGTATAGTCTCAACAGGCCAGATACGTTAAATTTTTCGATTATATTTTCAAAACTATTAAAAATGTAAGGATAAAGCTACATAGCTTCTTGTTCGAAAATCACATGTAATTGTTTTTGCTGCATTGAAACATGATTTTGAATTTGAAGTTATCGTGATTTCGAATTTGAAGTTATCAAGTATTTTGCAGTAGGTTGCATCAAGACATGGCTTATTGTAGAAAGAGAAAAGCCAAAACAGCTAGTCCAAGTAATTGCAGAGGTAAATAATTTCTTAGACCACACTGCTTTTCCATTAAAAACAAAAAAAAATTTTTTAAACACGAAAAACGGGTTTTAATTTTCTAACAAGCAGTGAACTACAAAACAATTAATTATGCACAAAATCTCATAATATTTCGGCCCCACATCCGGTAGCATTTATAAACGTAAAAAAAAATAAATAAATAAAGCAAAAAAAAAAAAAAACTTAAATTAAATTACAATAAAACATACTAACCACATAAAGAGAACAACAAGCAAAAACGAAAGAAAAATATAAATAAATAAGAACAAAACTCACAAATTAATTAAACACTTCCATGCACTGAATGTCTTTCAACTGGCCTCCTCTCAGTATATAAATGGAAATATATTAAATAAACACTTCCATGTACTGAATGTCTATATTGATTCTACTCGCCTCCTCCCAGTATATAAATTGAAATCTATCAAAAATGAAGAATATATTTATACTTAGACCAAAACAATAAAAGGTCAACTAACCCCCGGTCCATAACCCTTAATTAAATTTCACAAGTTCATCAACCATTTTATGAATTATAAATTGAATGGATTCGTTTTGTTGCAAGCTTAGCTGCAGTTCGTTTACTTTTCTCATCATTTAACCCATTCTGACCTTTGTTCGCAAGGTCATCTTTCGTTTCAGAAATATTATTAAAATCAGTATTGGTTGAATATCTTGCCTGCATTTTAATTAAACTATTATAAATTGAATTGATCCCGGGTTCCCCTTCATCTCTATTTATACTAGTACCCCCATATATTATCTTTTTTATTTCTATAATTTCCCTGAAGCTTTGTAAAAGTCCTACAGACGTATCTACTATTTTTGTTTGATCAAATAAAATACTGTGATGAGGAAAATTATAAAGATGTTCTGCAACCGCTGACTCAAACGTTTCTGGTGTTTTGTTTTGTTTTAGAGCGTAATCTATTGCATTCTTGTGTTGTTCTAGCCTATTTTCTAAAGTTTGTTGCGTTCTACCCACATAAAATTTTCACAGTATTTTATTTGATCAAACAAAAATAGTAGATACGTCTGTAGGACTTTTACAAAGCTTCAGGGAAATTATAGAAATAAAAAAGATAATATATGGGGGTACTAGTATCAATAGAGATGAAGGGGAATGTGGGATCAATTCAATTTATAATAGTTTAATTAAAATGCAGGCAAGATATTCAACCAATACTGATTTTAATAATATTTCTGAAACGAAAGATGACCTTGCGAACAAAGGTCAGAATGGGTTAAAGGATGAGAAAAGTAAACAAACTGCAGCTAAGCTTGCAACCAAACGAATCCATTCAATTTATAATTCATAAAATGGTTGATGAACTTGTGAAATTTAATTAAGGGTTATGGACCGGGGGGTTAGTTGACCTTTTAATGCTTTGGTCTAAGTATAAATATATTCTTAAATTTTGATAGATTTCAATTTATATAGTGTGAGGAGGCGAGTAAAATCAATATAGACATTCAGTACATGGAAGTGTTTATTTAATATATTTCCATTTATATACTGAGAGGAGGCCAGTTGAAAGACATTCAGTGCATGGAAGTGTTTAATTAATATGTGAGTTTTGTTCTTATTTATTTATATTTTTCTTTCGTTTTTGCTTTTTGTTATCTTTATGTGTTTAGTATGTTTTATTGTAATGTAATTTAAGTTGTTTTTTTTTTTTTGCTTTATTTATTTTTTTTTTTTAACGTTGTTTAAGGCAAACCTATGTTGGGGCCCAAAAATCTTATCTTTTGTTCAAAAATTAATGTTTTGTAGTTAACTGCTTGTTATAAAATTAAAAACCGTTTTTCGTGTTAAAAAAATTTTTTTTTGTTTTTAATTGCAGAGGCAAATGTTTAAATGGCTGCGGCACGGGTAAATGGCGGGAGTAAGGATGACTCCTTATTGGACACATACTTGTATGTTAGTTTTTGGCGAGGCACGCCTGCCTAGAGTCTCAGGCAGGTTGACCAAGAATTTAAAATTGACATAGGATCATCAGATTTCCAAGAATGAGAGGCAAACAAGGCACGCCCGCCTATGGTCTTAAGAAGGTTGACCAAGAATTTAGAATTGACATAGGACCATTATTTCGAGGTGGAATGTGAGTTTCACAATTTTTATCCCGAATGTTAATTCAACTAAGGGCGCGTCTAGGATTTTTCTTGGGGGGGAGGGGAGGGGGTAACAAAATAAACTAAAAAAAGCGGATCAAAAATTTGTTTATATGCATTTATGTTATTTCATTACGAGTCGGACAAAAATATCGAGAGGAGGGGTTCGAACCCGGTACCCCCCCCCCTGGATACGACCTTGCGTTCAACCGTAACATTTCTCTTTCTTTTCGTCAAAGCACGTAATGTAAGAGAATTCTCAAATGAAAAGACTTTCCATTCCATCTCATATAATAACTCCTTACAGTTCGTTACCATGAACTGTTTGATTTAAGCCAAGTCCTACATAATACGACCTGGCTCAAATTTACCCAGGCAACGTTACCAGGCTGTACTAGGATACAAAGAACGTTTTAAACTATATGGAAGTAGTATACTTCCAGACCAGTGGGCCGAAATTATTATCTCAAACAAGCATAATTGTTACAGCTTACATTTACCTAGGAAACAATAGTATACTTGAACAATGTTTTAGAAAACAATGGAACTTTAAAGGACTGGGATATTCCGAAAGCGGAAAAGCACAACATTAGGAGGACTTCACAAACACCTGAACTTTTCCCAAAAGAAAAAAAGAAACAAGGTAAACTTCAGAAATCATTTCGGTTTACCATGTGTAATAAGAGATTAGTTGCTTTTCTAATTTATTGTCCACCTTCCAATATACAAAGTGTACACAAAATTAAAGGGGGAAAATTATCAATTTTGATTACCATATATATATATATATATATATATATATATATATATATATATATATATATATATATATATATATATATATATACATATATATACATATATATATATATATATATATATATATATATATATATATATATATATATATATATATATATATATATATACATATATATACATATATATATATATATATATATATATATATATATATATATATATATACATATATATACATATATATACATATATAAATATATATATATATATATAATATATATATATATATATATATATATATATATATATATATATATATATATATATATATATATATATATATATATATATATATGTATATATGTATATATATGATATATATGATATATATATATATATATATATATATATATATATATATATATATATATATATATATATATATATATATATATATATATATATATATGGACTTGTATGTTAAATAATTGAAATCATTCCCCTCCCACTTTTTATTACTCCTTGCGTAAAGTATACTTTAATAATTTTTCGGAATTCTGTTTATAGAGTCTAAACTTCTTTAAAAATTGTGCCCACCCCCAATCTCCTCACATTACCAAAGAAAAAGTATACAAAATAAAAATTAACAAACAATCTCAATAATTTCCATCTTCCTTTTTATTTATACCATTTTCTTTATTTATCCCCTCTTTGTGTTTTTATTAACGAGCTTAATTCTATTACAAGTTAAACTAGTTTTTCTGTTTTTGACACGTCTACTTATGTAATAATTTGTTCGTTCTTTTTTAACCAATTTTATTATGAGTTAGTTTCAAATTCATACTCGGCCCATCTGGAATTGTGATATTCATTTTGAAAAAAATAAAAAAAATCTTATTTTAATTCATTAACAACCGAATTGTTCCCATAGGTAAAAAATATTTACACGCAACAAGGCACGCAACGCAACAAGGCGTGATAAAAAGTAGTTGCATGTCAAATTTAGATTCATCACTCTCTAATTAGACTCAACAATATACAAAGTGCAAAATATCAAAGGGAGGAAAATAAGCAATTTTTACGAGGATCATTATTACGACAGATGAAAATCTTACCCCTAGCGGAAATAATATATGGCTAGAATATGTTTAAGAATCAGAGGCAACGATGTAGCGTTGCCTATAGTAAAGGCCATACGGCTCCAATGTTTTATTATTTATTTATTATTATTATATTTTTTTTTCCAGTGGCACTTCATATGGAAGGGGTTGTCATAGAAACTTCAAAAGGGGCTCATTCGATTGGATATCAAGAGTTCTAGTGCCGTTTTTAATAGTCAAAAATTATTGGAGGGCAACTAGCCCCCCCCCCAACGCCCCTCATTCCCCCAAACACATCTAATCACAATTTTAGAGATAGGCATTTTGTTCAGCGTAGTTGATTTCCGGATAGAAAATATATTTTGAGGAGGACAATCCCCCAAAACCCTCAGGGCACGTGTCGTTAATTATACCCTGGGGGCACATATGGTATAAGAATATAACGTTGACTTTGAGACTTCAAGATAGACAAAGGCAATGTGAAATTCAATAGGCTATTGCCCCTTTTAATGTTCGAAAACTATTGGAGGGCAACTAACCCCCTCCCCCCCACGTCGATCATTTCCCCAAACACATCCAATCAAAATTTTGAGATAGCCATTTTTTTCAGCGTAGTTGATTTCCAGATAGAAAATGTGTTTTCGAGGAGGACACTCCCCCACAACCCTCAGGGCAAGAGTTTTAAGTTATACCCAAGGGGCATAGAAGG
This sequence comes from Artemia sp. Qi Xiang Cuo, assembly GCF_049724085.1. Classification (NCBI taxonomy): domain Eukaryota; kingdom Metazoa; phylum Arthropoda; class Branchiopoda; order Anostraca; family Artemiidae; genus Artemia; species Artemia sp. Qi Xiang Cuo. The sequence continues at coordinate 52,537,672 of NC_142805.1, read as the reverse complement.
TTTTTATAGAAGGAGTTGTCGTAGAAACTTCAAAAAGGCTCATTCGATTAGAAATTGAACGGGCTAGTGCCCTTTGTAATAGTCGAAAGTTATTGGAGGGCAACTAGCCCCCCCACGCCCACCATTCCCCCAAACACATTCAATAAAAATTTTGAGATAGCCTTTTTGTTCAGCGTAGTTGATTTTCAGATGGAAAATATGTTTTTGAGGAGGACACTCCTCCACAACCCTCAAGGCAAGGGTTTTAAGTTATGCCCTGGGGGCATATAAGGTTTTTTATAGAAGGCGTTGTCGTAGAAACTTCAAAAAGGGTCATTCGATTGGAAATTCAAAGGGCTAGAGCCCTTTTTAATAGTCAAAAGTGATTTGCGGGCAACTCGCTCCCCCACGCCCACCTTTTCCCCAATCACATCCAATCAAAATTTTGAGATAGTCATTTTATTAAGCGTAGTTTTAATTTCTGGAAATTAGTGTCTTTGAGGTTGACAACTACCCTACAGCCCTCAGGACAAGGGTTGTAAGTTATGCCCTGGGGGCATATAAGGTTTTGTATAGACAACGTTGTCGTAGTAACTTTAAAAAGGGCTCGTTCGATTGGAAATTTAAAGGCTAGTTCCCTTTTTAATAGTCGAAAGTGATTCTAAGGCAACTGACATTCCTTCCACGCTCACCGTTTCCCCAGACACGTCCAGTCAAAATTTTGGTATAGCCATTTTTTTCAACGTAGGCCTAGTTGAAAGTTCTGGAAATTATCTGTTGGAGCAGGACACTCCCCCGACAGTCTTCAGGGGCAAGGGTTATAAGTTATGCCCTGGGGCATATATGGTTCTTATGGAAGGAATATTCATATAAACTTCAGAGAGGGCTCATTTGATTTGAAATTGAAAGTTCTAGTTAACTTTTTAAGCATTTAAAGATATTGGAGGGTAACCAGCTCCCCCAACAAACCCGTTTTTCCCAAATGAATCCAGTAAAAATTTTAAGATAGCTATTTTGTTCAAAATAGTTCAAACACCATATAACAAAAATTTCGGTGTCGACCACCCCCCCAGAACCGGGGAGCGGCCGTTATAAGTTATGCCCTGGGGGCATATATGGGTCTTATGGAAGGGATGCTCGTATTAACTTCTAAGAGGAATCATTTGATTGGAAACTGAAAGTTCTAGTTCACGTTTTAAGAGTCAAAAGAGATTGGATGGCACCTAGCCCCCCCCCCCCCACTCCACGCCCTTTTTCCTCAAACCCATCCGATAAGAACTTTGAGATAGCTTTTTTTTTTTACATTTCTAAAAGACCATATAATGAAAACCCACGTGCCGACACACCCCCCCAGGGCCCGGGGGCAGGTGGTGTAAGTTATGCCCTTGGGGAATATATGGTTCTTATTGAAAGGATGCTCGTAAAAAAATTCAGAGATGGCTCATTTGATTGGAAATTGAAAGTTCTATTTAAGTTTTTTCAGTCAAAAGAGATTGGAGGACAACTACTCCTACTTCTTACAAAAGTTTAAAATCAAAACCCTGGAAAACTGACGACATGATCTGTGCCTCCGTTTTGGTGATAATGCGAGAACCAACATCCAAAATGAAAACCTTTTTCCAGGTTTCCATAATCCAGAACGGAAGCCTCTCCCAAGAGAGGCAAAAATCCCATCCCCGTTTTATAAACTGTAATTACTAAAACAAAAAGATATTTAGATAGCTTTATACCAATCTTCACTAAAATCCTTAACACCATCAATACCTCTTAATGAATCCTTTTTTTTAACTCTTTTGACACTCTTGTTTTTTTTTTTTTTTTATGACCTATTTTATGGTATGCCGTTTTATGACTAAATTTTTACCTTTAATGTAGGACCTGTTTGATATGACATTATTCTAGTCCCTTTAATATTTCTCTTAATTGTTTAATTTAAATTTGTCTATATTTTGTCTGTTTATATTTCTTAATGTTTTGTTGTCCCTGAACCTAATTTCATTGAAGTGCTTGTGATGGTTGTTGTTTACTTCATTTTTTTGACACGAACTTATATTCGGCGATATATTGCTTGTGAAAAGTTTTAAAAATATAGTATTATTCTATTCTATTCTAACTAGCTCCCCCAAGCACATTTTTCCCCAAATGCATCCAATAAACATTTTGAGATAGGCATTAAGTTACAAATTTCTCAAAAGTCAGATAACAAAAACTCAGGTGTCGTCACAACCCCCCAGGGCCCGGGAGCAGGCGTTGTAAGTTATGCCCTGGGGCATATATTGTTCGTATGAAAGGGATGCTCGTATAAAATTCAGAGAGGGCTCATTTGATTGGATATTGAAAGTTCGAGCTCACTTTTTAATTGTCAAAAGAGATCCGAGGGTAGCTATCCCCCAACCCATCTGATGAAAGTTTTTAGATAGATATCTTGTTAAAAATAGTTCAAAGTTCTGATGAGAAAAAATCGGGTTTCAATAGAACCCCCCAGGGCACAGGGGAAGGCGTTCTAAGTTATGCCCTAAGGGCATATATGGTTCTTATGAAAGGGATGCTCGTATAAACTTCATGAGGGCTCATTTGAATGGAAATTGAAAGTTCTAGTTAACTTTTTAAGAACCAAGAGAGTTAAACTAGCCCCCCACGCTCTTTTTCCCCAAACCTATCCCCTACAAATTTTGAGATAGCCAGTGTTTTGGACATTTTTAAAAAGTAAGAGAACAAAAACACCCCCCAAAGTCGAGGAGATAGGCTTTGTAAGTGTTGTCCTTGGGGTTTATATGGTTCTTATGAAAGGGATCCTAGTACAAACATTGGAGGGGGCTCATTTGATTGGAAATTGAAAGTTCTAGTTCAATTTGTAAGAGTCAAAAGATATCCGAGGGCAACTAGCACCCCCCCACACACCCTTTTTCCCCAAGCCTATCTGATTAAATTTTTATAATAGCCATTTCATTAAAAATAGTTCAAAGGTCAAATAAGAAAAAATCCTGTGTCGACGGAACCCGCCAGGGCCCGGAGGCAGGCGTTATGAGTAATGCTCTAGGGGTAGGCTATATATAGTTCTTATGGAAGGGATGCTTGCATAAACTTTGGAGAGGGCTCATTTGATTTGAAATTGAAAGTTCTTGTTCACTTTTTAAGAGTCAAAAGAGATCGGAGGGCAACTAGCCCCTCCCCCACCCTCCTCCACGCCCTAAATGCATCAGATAAAAATTTGGAGATAGACATATAGTTAAAAATAGTTGAAAGCTCAGATAACAAAAAATCCGTTGTCGACACAGCCTCCCAAGGCCCAGGGGTAGGCGTTGTAATATGCCCTGGGGTCATATATGGTTCTTATAGAAGGGATGCTCGTTTAAACTTCCGAAAGGGCTCATTTGATTTGAAATTGAAAGTCGTAATTCACTTTTTAAGTGTCAAAAGTGATTGGAGGACAGCTAGCCTCCCCCCACACTCCATTAAGTTTTTTCCCAGAGGGACCTCATATAGAAGGGGTCGTACTATAAACTTAAAAAGGGGCTCATTTGAATAGAAAGAGACAGTAATAGTGCTCTTTTTAAGAGTAAAGAGTAATAAGAGATCAAATATACCCTCCAATCCTTTTTCCCCAAATAAATTGGATAAACAAATTGAGGTTGCCATTTCTTTAAAAATAGTTGAAAGATCATATAACAAAAACACCTTTACGTATGGTCATTTCGTTAAAAATAGTTCAAACATCAGATAAGAAAACTCCTGTGTCAACCCCCAACAGGACCGGGGAAGACGCTGTAAGTATTGCTCTGGGGACATATATGGTTCTTATGGAAGGTATGCTCGTATAAAATTCATAAAATTCAGAGAGGGTTCTTTTGAATGGGAATTAAAAGTTGTAGTTTATTTTCTCAGAGTGAAAAAGATCAGAGGGCAACTAACCCCTCCCGTCCTCAACGCCTTTGGGCGTATCGGATGGGGAAACCCATACGATAAAAATTTCAGGTGACTATTTTGTTAAAAATAGTTCAACCATTAGATATTCAAAATCCGGGGCCGACCAAGTTCCTTCGGTTCCAAGGCCAGGCGTTGTAAGTAGTACATCGGAGGTATGTGTGATTTATATAGAAGGGATGCGTGTATGAATTTCAGAGAGGACTCTCTGACTGTATATAGATAGTTCTAGGATACGTTCGAAGAGTCGAAAGAGACCGGAAACTGGTCTAGCCCTCCCGCACCCTTTTTCCCCAAACCCGTCCGATGCGAATTCTGAGATAGCCGTTCCGTTTAAAACTATTAAGACATCAGATAATAAAAAGTCTGAGGTTGACACAAACCCATTTTTTCACTTTGATATTGTTACTTTGATACCAGTTTTGATACTTTGATGAATATTTGATTTTTTTTAAGTTTGATTTTTAAATAAGGAATTTTTAAAAACTTGAAATATTTTGCAATCAAAAACTTTCCGAAAAATTAATTAAAAAAAAAATTCCGAAAAATAAGTTTTTCATAAAAAATTATAGGCCATTTTAAACTAAAGCTAAGCAGATACAAATACCTCTTAAAATTCAAAATAAAAACGACCAGAAATTACTATTAAAGAATAAATGCAACCCAAAACGAACAGAAATTAAATAAACAATCATAGCAAAAACATACAACAAGTAATAATATAAATGAATGAATAGATTTTAAAGCTAGTAATGATTATATTGAATATGAAAATAAAGCTTAAAACGAGAAAAAATATTTTGCAATTGAAGTATCAAGTAAACTTGAAGCAAATAGAAATTAAATAAACAATAAATGCAAACAAACATACAATAGATAGTAATGTAAATTAATAAATAAATAAATCTTAAAACAAGTGAAACTTAAATTGAATATGCAAATCAAGCTTAAAACGAACAAAAATCACCAATAAAAAGAGTTTGGGTATGACCTCCTTCTCCCACTGTAAAAGTCTAAAACCTACTGCGTCATTGGAGATTTACTGAAAACAAATTTTATGACAAGTATTTTCTTTTGCACTTAATATTGAAAATAAACATTAAAATCATAGTAACATTTTGAAGTGGTTAGCTTTCAGCAATTAATACCATTATACATAAAATATTCAGTTTAATTTATTAGCTCTTTTTAAAGTTGTTAAAGACGAATATAGTTTCCCTACAGACAAGTGTTTGGATATTGCCTCCTTTTCTAACTGTAAAAAAAAAACAAAAGCCTACTGTGTCATTGGCGCTTAACGGAAAACGGATTATATTACAAATATTTTATTTTCCAGTTCTTACAGCATTAGAAAAAAAATACAATTACAGTGAAATAAATTCTTGAACTGATGGATCTTTCAACAATTAATGTCATTATTCATCAAATATTCAATCTGATGTTGTTTATACTTCACAATACTGTTCAAGACGCATATAGTTTTCAGTAAAGCGCCAATGACGCAGTAAGCTTTAGATTTTTACAATGAAAGAAGGAGGTGATACCCAAAATCTTGTTTGGAATGATTTTTATTCGTTTAAAGATTGATTTGCGTATTAAATTTAAATTCTATTGGTTTTAAAATTTATTTATCCATTTACATTACTATCTATTGTATGTTTGTTCGCATTGATTGTTTATTTAATTTCTGTTCGTTTTAAGTTTCATTTATACTACAATAGGAAAATGCTTTTTTTCATTTTAAGCTTGATATTCATATTCAATCTAAGCATTACTCACTTTAAAATCTATTTATTCATTTATATTATTACTTGTTGTATGTTTTTGCTATGACTGCTTGTTTAACTTCTGTTCGTTTTGAGTTTTAATTTTAAAAGTCATTTGTATCTGCTGAGCTTAAGTTTAAAATGGCCTTTACTTTTCTCTGAAAAACTTATTTTTCAGAAAGTTTTTCTTTAATTAATAACAATGAAAAGGTGATAACAATAAGAAAATTAAACACAATAATATTAAACTGATGACGATATTCATCGCTTACAGTTAATTAATCACAATATTAAATTGAAAAAATAAAAAGTTAAAAGTTAGAATGTCAAAATATTCATGTTTCTTGTTAATATTAAATGAAAAAAACAAGTTTTTTTAACTGAAAGTAAGGAACGACTTTAAAACTTAGAACGAACAGAAATTATTCCGTATATGAAGGGGCTGTCCCCTCCTCAACGCCTCGCTCTTTACGCTAAAGTTTGACTTTCTCACAACTCTTATTTTTTTAAGCAATAAAAAAACTTTACCGTAAAGAGCGAGGCGTTGAGGAGGGGACAGCCCCTTTCATATACGGAATAATTTCTGTTCGTTTTAAGTTTTTAAGTCGTTCCTTACTTTCAATTAAAAAAAACTTTTTTTTTATTTAATTTTTGAACGTTTTAGTAGGGTGTATCTTTTGAATTCCCCCAGACATATACCCCTTCGAATCCCGATCCGGACACTTTTTTTTAAAACTCCCACGAGTACACCAAATATGGGCACAGGTTTTTCTGGTAGGTATTCTATTCTACAGGTCATTACACTCTTTGCCAAGAGATTTACGCAATTAATTAAACTTGTATTATAAAACCAGCGCATCTTGTTTCGAGTTTTAACGGACAATTTTTTGAAAAGCAGACAGTTTTTTTTTTCTTGTTTAGCATTTGCAAAAAACGGTTAATTAGTGAGTGGAAAATTTTTTAATGCTTTTAAAATCGGAGATGTTTGATTAACATTTGCATAAAAAGGGGTTATTGGATTTGTGAATTGGCGGAGATGCCATGATTATGTACTGTATAATACACAAGTGATGTTTTGGAGCGTATTGTCAATTTAACGAGAAATGACTGAAAAGTGTTTTGAGGGAGATGGGTTGCATGGAGGGTTGAGGGGCATGCGCGGTCAGGTACCGGGGGGACTGTGCCTCGGAGGTTTCGGTTATACAGGGGCTCAGTTACCAGGGGGTTCAGTTGCACGGGGGTTGAGTTAAATGGGGATTGAGTTCCACGAGAGTAGTGCTTTGTCGTGGTTTAGCTTGTCACAGTTTTAAAAGAGCTTTACGGGGATTGAGAGACTCAGTTGCCGGATTCAGTGTGGTTTTTCTTTACTTGGTGGTCATTAAAAACGAAATTTTTGTGTTAAATAAGTAGTTTTTGTATCTTTTAAAAGAGCTTTAAGGGGTTTGAGAGACTCAGTTGCCTGATTCCGTGTGGTTTTTCTTTACTTGGTGGTCATTAAAAAAGAAAATTTAGTGATAAATAAGTAGTTTTTGTATCTTTTAAAAGAGCTTTACGGGGTTTGAGAGACTCAGTTGCCAGATTCCGTGTGGTTTTTCTTTACTTAGTGGTCATTAAAAAAGAAATTTTTGTGTTAAATAAGTAGTTTTTGTATCTTTTAAAAGAGCTTTCAGGGGTTTGAGAGACTCAGTTGCCTGATTCCGTGTAGTTTTTCTTTACTTGGTGGTCATTTGTTGTATCTTTTAAAAGAGTTTTACTGGGATTGAGAGACTCAGTTGCCTAATTCCGTGTGTTTTTTCTTTACTTGGTGGTCATTAAAAACGAAATTTTTGTGTTAAATAAGTAGTTTTTGTATCTTTTAAAAGAGCTTTAAGGGGTTTGAGAGACTCAGTTGCCTGATTCCATGTGGTTTTTCTTTACTTGGTGGTCATTAGAAACGAAATTTTTGTGATAAATAAGTAGTTTTTGTATCTTTTAAAAGAGCTTTACAGGGTTTGAGAGACTCAGTTGCCTAATTACGTGTGGTTTTTCTTTACTTGGTGGTCATTAAAAAAGAAATTTTTGTGTTAAATAAGTAGTTTTTGTATCTTTTAAAAGAGCTTTACGGTGCTTGAGAGACTCAGTTGCCTGATTCCATGTGGTTTTTCTTTACTTGGTGGTCATTAAAAATGAAATTTTTGTGTTATATTAGTAGTTTTTGTATCTTTTAAAAGAGCTTTAAGGGGATTGAGAGACTCAGTTGCCTGATTCCGTGTGGTTTTTCTTTACTTGGTGGTTATTAGTTGTATATTTTAAAAGAGATTTACGTGGTTTTAGATACTAAGTTGACTAATTCCTTGTGGTTTTTCTTTAATTGGTGGTCATTAAAAATGAAATTTTTGTGTTAAAAAAGTAGTTTTTGTATCTTTTAAAAGAGCTTTACGGGGATTGAGAGACTCAGTTGCCAGATTCCGTGTGGTTTTTCTTTACTTGTTGGTCATTAAAAACGAAATTTTTGTGTTAAATAAGTAGTTTTTGTATCTTTTAAAAGAGATTTAAGGGGTGTGAGAGAGTCAGTTACCTGATTCCGTGTGATTTTTGTTTACTTGATAGTCATTAAAAACGAAATTTTTGTGTTAAATAAGTAGTTTTTGTATATTTTAAAAGAGCTTTACGGGGATTGAGAGACTCAGTTGCCTGATTCCATGTGTTTTTTGTTTACTTGGTGGTCATTAAAAACGAAATTTTTGTGTTAATAAGTAGTTTTTGTATCTTTTAAAAGAGCTTTACGGGGTTTGAGAGACTCAGTTGCCTGATTCTGTGTGGTTTGTCTTTACTTGGTGTTCATTAAAAACGAAATTTTTGTTGTAAATAAGTAGTTTTTGTATCTTTTAAAATAATTTTACGGGGTTTGAGAGACTCTGTTGCCTGATTCCGTGTGGTTTTTCTTTACTTGGTGGTCATTAAAAACGAAATTTTGGTGTTAAATCAGTAGTTTTTGTATCTTTTAAAAGAGCTTTACGGGGATTGAGAGACTCAGTTGCCGGATTCCGTGTGGTTTTTCTTTACTTGGTGGTCATTAAAAATGAAATTTTTGTGTCAAATAAGTAGTTTTTGTATCTTTAAAAGAGCTTTAAGGGGTTTGAGAGACTCAGTTGCCTGATTCCGTGTAGTTTTTCTTTACTTGGTGGTCATTTGTTGTATCTTTTAAAAGAGCTTTACAGGGTTTGAGAGACTCAGTTGCGTAATTCCGTGTGGTTTTTCTTTACTTGGTGGTCATTAAAAACGAAATTTTTGTGTTAAATAAGTAGTTTTTATACCGTTTAAAAGAGCTTTAAGGGGTTTGAGAGACTCAGTTGCCTGATTCCATGTGGTTTTTTCTTTACTTGGTGGTCATTAAAAACGAAATTTTTGTTGTAAATAAGTAGTTCTTGTATCTTTTAAAATAACTTTACGGGGTTTGAGAGACTCTGTTGCCTGATTCCGTGTGGTTTTTCTTCTTTTCAGTAAAGACACTCAATATCGTAAAATTGTCTAATTCAAACTTTTTTAAAACTTCGAAATTTTTCAAATTTATTTATTTTTTTATTTTTGTACATAACTTAAAATGTCAAAATATGCTTACAATTCTAACAATTGTACTCTATGATTTCTCGGAGACACGATGCAGTTTTCCCACTGATACTCTATGGCCGGTTATCTACACGACCTAGTGTACTGCAAGCATTAAATTAGTATTTTGTACGCAGTGGAACGGTAAACACATAAGTAATTTCTTTAAAAAAAAGTGAATATGGAGAATTTTAATAAAGTTTGTTCACATGACAATGTTATTTTAGCATTAAATGCCGACAAAGAGAAGTATTTAAACTATGAAACAAGTAGAAGTGGTAGCACTATTGGAAAAGTATGCATGCATTGTCATGACAGTAAGGAATTAAATTTCTTTGGAATACCGAAAAGATTCCATTATACAAATGGTGGATATGCGAGATTGAGATCTCCAGAGATGATTGCACTCAAAGAGAATGCCAACATAAAGATAATCGTTGATGATAGAGGACAACTCCTTGCTACTGTTGCAGGTAACACATTACCTACTGATACATCCAATCGTCACCTTTCGGGTATTAGCATTCAACGGAAGGTCAATAAAAGAAAGGCCTACTCTTCTACTAATATCGTAAACCATTTCTTGGCTACGTGCCGAAACTGTTACCTGTGTAAAAATAATGTGATAATAGACAGTGAAATTGCCAGAAAAATAAAAAGGGCATTGTCAGAAAATATCACTATGGAATATCAAGATGAATCGATGAAAAACAAAGCACCAGCAAACGTTACTACCATTAATCAAACAGTCGATGAATCGAATAATAGCAAAGATGAAACGTATATTGAGCCTGTTGATGAGACACCAGTAAAAGTTGTGTATGACTCAAAATGGAATAATGATTATTCTACTGATTACGAACTAAGAGAAGACAATTGCTATAATATCAAGAGAGAACATGGTGAACTATTTTATGGAACAGATTCAAAATGTCCAAAGTTGATCATTGATATTAATAATGTATCGTAATATATTTTTTGTATTAATATTCTACATAGCATTATTTCATTAAAAATATATTATGCATTACATTGTTATGTGTTCATTATTTTTAGAGTAAGCTAGCATATAAAACGTTTAGAATGTCTAATAAAACGTCGGAGATGTAAGAAAAGGAATTTGCATACATCTATTGTCAGACACATGGGAACAAATTCTTTCTTGAATTCGCCTCCTGGATACATAAAAAAAGACATTTCATTCAAGAAATTATGACGAAACTCTAAGTAAGCAACAAACTCTTTCTTGAAGTTACCTCAAGGATACACAATGCAGAAATTTCATTCAAGAAATTATCAAAAATTGTAAGTAAGTAGCAAATTCTTTCAAAAATATGTTAATACGTTTAAGTAATAGATATCTTTAAGCTTAACCCGTCTTTATTCTTTAGAATAGTTTTATTCGTTTCATTAAATTATGAAGAAATTGTAAGTAAGTAACAATAGCTTTCTTGAATTCGCTTCCTGGACACAATACAGATATTTAATTCAAGAAATCGTAATAAATTCGCAAGTAAGTAATAAAGTCTTTATTGTTTTCCCCTATTGGATACACAATACTGAAATTTCATTCAAGAAATTATGAAGGATTTGTAAATAGGTAACACACTGAATTTACCTCATGGATACACAATGCAGATTTTTCATGTAAGAAATTATCAAAAACCTTAAGTAAGTAGAAAATTCATTCTTGAATTCGCCTCCTGGGTAAATAAAAAAGACAATTCATGAAAGAAATTATGAAAAATTATAAGTAAGTAGCAAATTCCTTCTTTAATTCACCTGATGGATAAACAAAAAAGACATTTCATTCGAGAAATTATGACAAAATTCCAAGTAAGTAACAAACTCTTTATTGTTTTCATGACTTAGATACACAATGTAGAAATTTAATTCAAAAAATTATGAAAAAATTCTCAGTAAGTAACAATTTCTTTATTGAAGTCAACTCTAGGATACACAATACGGAAATTTCATTTAATAAATTATGAAAAAAAAACAATTTATTTCTTGAAGTCAACTCTTGGATACACAATACGGAAATTTCATTCAAGAAATTATTAAAATATTTGTAAGTAAGTAACAAACTCTTTTTTTTTTCAAATATTGTATATACAGTACATATAATTAATTAAATAAATTATTAAAAAATCTCAATTAAGTAACTTTTTTTTATATTTATCAAAAACAATTTTCAATTAGATAAAAGATGTAGAAATTTAATTCAAGAAATTAGTAAAAAATTCTAAGTAAGTAACAATTTATTTATTTAAGTCAACTAATTTATAAAAAATAATTAAATTTCATTCAATAATTTAATGACTTATATACACGATGTATAAATATTATTCAAGAAATTATGAAAAAATTCTCAGTAAGTAACAATTTCTTTCTTGAAGTCATCTCTTGGATACACAATACGGAAATTTCATTCAAGAAATTATGAAAATATTTGTAAGTAAGTAACAAACTCTTTATTGATTTCACCTCTTGGATATACAGTACAGATACTTCATTCAAGAAATTCTGAAAAAATCGCAAGTAAGTAACTTTTTTTTGTCTTTATCAAAAACAATTTTCACTTAGCTAAATGATGTAGAAATTTAATTCAAGAAATTATTGAAAAATTCTCAGTAAGTAACAATTTCTTTCTTGAAGTCAACTCTCGGATACGCAATACGGAAATTTCATTCAAGAAATTATGAAAAAATTTTAACTAAGTAGCAAATTCTTTCATGAGTTTACATCTTGGACAAACAAAAAAAAAGATTTATCGTTAAAGAAGTTATGAAAAAATTATCATTAACTAAGAAACTCTTTCGTGTTTTCACGAGTTAGATATACGATGAGGAAATTTAATTCAAGAAATAGTGGAAAAATACTCAGTCTCTGAAGCAAATTCTTTCCTGAATTCACATGTTGGATAAACAAAAAAGACATTTAGTTCAAGTAATTAAGACAAAATTCTAAGTAAGTAACAAACTTTAGTGTTTTCACGAGTTAGATATACGACGTATAAATTTAATTAAATAAATTATTAAAAAATAAAAATAATAATTTGAAATTAACTTATTTATTTCAAAGTTTGTATAAACAAAATAAAATGGCATTTCATTCACGAAATTATGACAAAATTCTAAGTAATTAACAAACTTTATTTTTTTAACGAGTTAGATATACGATATAGAAACTAAATTCATGAAATTATTAGAAAATTCTCAGTAAGTAACAATTTCTTTCTTGAAGTCAACTCTTCGATACGCAATACGGAAATTTCATTCAAGAAATTTTTAAAACTTTTTTAATTAAGTAACAATCTTTTTATTGATTTCACCTCTTGGATATACAGTACAGATACTTCATTCAAGAAATTATGAAAAAATCGCAAGTAAGTTGCTTTTTTTTTTATTTATAACAATAAATTTTCACTATTTTCACTTTATCACAAACAATTTTCACTTTACGCGCACGTAACCTCGTCTAAATGAACCTTAAAAAAATGAAATAAAGCTATGTTGACTTTGCATATCTCTCCTGATTGGTCCCTAAAAAACCAGTCTGGTTGAAAACGTGGAGTTTTCGTACTGCTCACTTTTTGCAATGTGTAGGAACCAGTGGAGAATCCCCGCTCGTTTGGAAAGGTGCCAAGGAAAGGCATACAAATAGCATGTAGTTTCAAAACGTGTTTAATCACGTTTCTTGAATGAAGTATATGTACTGTATATTCAAGAGGTGAAATCAATAAAGAGCTTGTTAATTACTTACAAATATTTCTTATAATTTATTGAATGAAATTTCCGTATTGTGTGTATCCAAGAGTTGACTTCAAGAAAGAAATTGTTACTTACTGAGAATTTTTTCATAATTTCTTGAATTAAATTTCAACATCGTGTAGCTAAGTGAAAATTGTTTGTGATAAAGAGAAAAAAAAGCTACTTACTTGCCTTTTTTTCATAATTTCTTGAATGAAGTATCTGTACTGTATATCCAAGAGGTGAAATTAATAAAGAGTTTGTTACTTAATTACAAATATTTTCACAATTTCTTGAATGAAATTTCCGTATTGTGTATCCAAGAGTTGACTTCAAGAAAGAAATGGTTACTTACTGAGAATTTTTTCATAATTTCATGAATTTAATTTCTACATCGTATATCTAACTCGTGAAAACAATAAATTTTGTTACTTACTTAGAATTTTGTCATAATTTCTTGAACGAAATGTCTTTTTTGTTTTTTTTTGTTTATTTAAAAGTTTAATTAAAGAAGGTATTTGATACTTATCATGAGAATTTTTTCATTATTTCTTGAATTTAATTTATACGTCGTATATCTAACTCGTGAAAACAATAAAGTTTGTTAATTAATTATAATTTTGTCATAATTTCTTGAACGAAATGTTTTTTTTGTTTATCAAACAGGTGAATTCAAGAAAGAATTTGCTACTTAGACTGAGAATTTTTCCATAATTTCTTGAATTTAATTTCTACGTCTTATATATAACTTGTGAAAACAATAAAGAGTTTGTTACTTACTTAGAATTTCGTCATAATTTCTTGAACGAAATGTCTTTTTTTTTGTTTGTCCAACAGGTAAATTCATGAAAGAATTTGCTACTTAGTTACAATTTTTTTCATAATTTCTTGAATGAAATTTCCGTATTGCATATCCAAGAGTTGACTTCCAGAAAGAAGTTGTTACTTACTGAGAATTTTTTAATAGTTTCTTGAATTAAATTTCTATATCATTTAGCTAAGAGAAAATTGTTTGTGATAAAGATAAAAAATAGTTGCTTACTCGCAATTTTTTAACAGTATCTGGAATGAAGTATCTGTAGTGTATATCCAAGAGGTGAAATCAATAAGAAGTTTGTTACTTACTTACAAATATTTTCATAATTTCTTGAATGAAATTTCTGTATTGTGTATCCAAGAGATGACTTCAAGAAAGAAATTGTTACTTACTGAGAATTTTTTCATAATTTCTTGAATCAAATTTCTACATCGTGTATCTAAGTCAGGAAATTCTTGAATGAAATTTCCATATTGTGTATCCATGAGTTGAATTCAAGAAAGAAATTGTTACTTACTGAGAATTTTTTACTAATTTATTGAATTAAATTTCTACATCGTGTAGCTAAGTGAAAATTGTTTTTGATAAAGATAAAAAAAGGTACTTAATTGCGATTTTTTAATAATTTCTTGAATGAAGTATCTGTACTGTATATCCAAGAAGTGAAAATAAAAAGATTTTTTTACTTACTTACAAGTATTTTCATAATTTCTTGAATGAAATTTCCGTATTGTGTATCCAAGAGTTGACTTCAAGAAAGAAATTGTTTTTTTTTGATAATTTCTTAAATGAAATTTCTGCATTGTGTATCCATGAGGATTGTTACTTACTGAGAATTTTTTCATAATTTCTTGAATTAAATTTCTACATTGTGTATCTAAGTCATGAAAACAATAAAGAGTTTGTTACTTACTTGGAATTTTGTTATAATTTCTCGAACGTAATGTCTTTTTTGTTTATCCAGCAGGAGAATTCAAGAAGGAATGTGCTACTTACTTACAATTTTTCATAATTTCTTTAATGAGTTGTCTTTTTTACTTACCTAGGAGTTGAATTCAAGAAAGAAGTTACTAATTGCTTTAAGGTTTTTATTATTTCTTAAATGACCTTTATGTATTATGAGTCCCTGAGGTAAAATGAGTGTGTTACCAATTTACAATTCATTCATAATTTCTATAATGAAATTTCAGTATTGCGCGTCCAATAGGTGAAAATAATAAAGACTTTATTACTTACTTGCGATTTTATTATGATTTCTTGAATTAAATATATGTATTGTGTCCAGGAAGCGAATTCAAGAAAGCTATTGTTACTTACTTACAATTTCTTCATAATTTAATGAAATGAATAAAACTATTCTAAAAAATAAAGACGGGTTAAGCTTAAAGATATTTATTGCTTAAACGTATTAACATATTTTTGAAAGAATTTGTTACTTACTTATAATTTTTGATAATTTCTTAAATGAAATTTCTGCATTGTGTATCCATCAAGTAATTTCAAGAAAGAGTTTGTTGCTTACTTAGAGTTTCGTCATAATTTCTTGAATGAAATGTCTTTTTTTATTTATCCAGGAGGCGAATTCAAGAAAGAAATTGTCCCCATGTGTCTGACAATAGATGTATGAAAATTCCTTTTCTTACATCTCCGACGTTTTATTAGACATTCTAAACGTTTAATATGCTAGCTTACTCTAAGAATAATGAACACATAACAATGAAATGCATAATATATTTTTAATGAAATAATGCTATGTAGAATATTAATACAAAAAAATATATTATGATACATTATTAATATCAATGATTAACTTTGGACATTTTGAATCTGTTCCATAAAATAGTTCAGCATGTTCTCTCTTGATATTATAGCTATTGTCTTCTCTTAGTTCGTAATCAGTAGAATAATCATTATTCCATTTAGAGTCATACACAATTTTTACTGGTGTCTCATCAACAGGCTCAATATGCTTTTCATCTTTGCTATTATTCGATTCATCGACTGTTTGATTAATGGTAGTAACGTTTGCTGGTGCTTTGTTTTTCATCGATTCATCTTGATATTCCATAGTGATATTTTCTGACAATGCCCTTTTTTTTTTTCTGGCAATTTCACTGTCTATTATCACATTATTTTTACACAGGTAACAGTTTCGGCACGTAGCCAAGATATGGTTTACGATATTAGTATAAGAGTAGGCCTTTCTTTTATTGATCTTCCGTTGAATGCTAATATCCGAAAGCTGACGATTGGATGTATCAGTAGGTAATGTGTTACCTGCAACAGTAGCAAGGAGTTGTCCTCTATCATAAACGATTATCTTTATGTTGGCATTCTCTTTGAGTGCAATCATCTCTGGAGATCTCAATCTCGCATATCCACCATTTGTATAATGGAATCTTTTCGGTATTCCAAAGAAATTTAATTCCTTACTGTCATGACAATGCATGCATACTTTTCCAAGTGCTACCACTTGTACTTGTTTCATAGTTTAAATACTTCTCTTTGTCAGCATTCAATGCTACAATAACATTGTCATGTGAACACAGTTTATTAAAATGTTCCATCTTCACATTTTTTTAAAGATATGACTTATGTGTTTATCGTTCCACTGCGTAAAAAATACTGATTTATTGCATGCAATAAACTAGGTAGTGTCGATAACCGGCCATAGAGTACCAGTGGGAAAGCCGCATCGTGTCTCTGAGAAATCATAGAGTACAATTGTTAGAACTGTACGCATATTTTGACATTTTAAGTTATTTGCAAAAAGAAAAAAATAAATAAAGTTGAAAAATTTCAAAGTTTTAAAAAACTTGAATTAAACACTTTTAGAATATCGAGTGTCTTTACTGAAAAGAAGAAAAACCACACGGAATCAGGTAACAGAATCTCTCAAACCCCGTAAAGTTATTTTAAAAGATACAAGAACTACTTATTTACAACAAAAATTTCGTTTTTAATGACCACCAAGTAAAGAAAAAACCACATGGAATCAGGCAACTGAGTCTCTCAAACCCCTTAAAGCTCTTTTAAAAGATACAAAAACTACTTATTTAACACAAAAATTTCGTTTTTAATGACCACCAAGTAAAGAAAAACCACACTGAATTACTCAACTGAGTCTCTCAAACCCTTTAAAGCTCTTTTAAAAGATACAGAAACTTACCACAAAGTAAAGAAAAACTACACGGAATCAGGCACCTGAGTCTCTCAATCCTCGTAAAGCTCTTTTAAAGATACAAAAACTACTTATTTGACACAAAAATTTCATTTTTAATGACCACCAATAAAATAAAAACCACACGGAATCCGGCAACTGAGTCTCTCAATCCCCGTAAAGCTCTTTTAAAAGATACAAAAACTACTGATTTAACACAAAAATTTCGTTTTTAATGACCACCAAGTAAAGAAAAACCACATGGAATCAGGCAACAGAGTCTCTCAAACCCCGTAAAGTTATTTTAAAAGATACAAGAACTACTTTTTTAAAACAAAAATTTCTTTTTTAATGAACACCAAGTAAAGACAAACCACACGGAATCAGGCAACTGAGTCTCTCAAACCCCGTAAAGCTCTTTTAAAAGATACAAAAACTACTTATTTAACACAAAAATTTTTTTTTTAATGACCACCAAGTAAATAAAAACCACAAGTAATCAGGCAACTGATTCTCTAAATCCCATTAAAGCTCTTTTAAAATATAAAAAAAATACTTATTTAACAAAAAAATTTCGTTTTTAATGACCACCAAGTAAAGAAAAACTACACGGAATCAGACAACTGAGTCTCTCAAACCCCTTAAAGCTCTTTTAAAAGATACAAAAACTACCTATTTAACACAAAAATTTCATTTTTAATGACCACCAGGTAAAGAAAAACCATACGGAATCAGACAACTGAGTCTCTCAATCCCCGTAAAGCTCTTTTAAAAGATACAAAACTACTTATTTAACACAAAAATTTCATTTTTAATGACCACCCAGTAAAGAAAAACCACACGGAATCAGGCAACTGAGTCTCTCAAACCCCGTAAAGCTCTTTTAAAAGATACAAAAACTACTGATTTAACACAAAAATTTCTTTTTTAATGACCACCAAGTAAAGAAAAACCACATGGAATCAGGCAACTGAGTCTCTCAAACCCCTTAAAGCTCTTTTAAAAGATACAAAAACTACTTATTTAACACAAAAATTTCATTTTTAATTACTAACACTTAAATACAAACCACAGGGAATCAGGCAACTGAGTCTCTCAATCACCGTAAGTCTCTTTTAATAGATACAAAAACTACTTATTTAACACAAAAATTTCGTTTTTAATGACCACCACGTAAAGAAAAACCACACGCAATCAGGCAACTGAGTCTCTCAAACCCGGTAAAGCTCTTTTAAAAGATACAAAAACTACTTATTTAACACAAAAATTTCGTTTTTAATGACCACCAAGTAAAGAAAAACCACACGGAATCAGGTAACTGAGTCTCTCAAACCCCTTAAAGCTATTTTAAAAGATAAAAAAACTACTTATTTAACAAAAAAATTTTGTTTTTAATGACCAATAGATAAAGAAAAACCACGCGTATTTAGTCAACTTAGTCTCTCATACACTTTAAAGCTCTTTTACAATATACCGCAAATGACAACCAAGGAAAGAAAATCTAAATGAAATAAGGCAACCGAGTCTCTCAAACCCCGTAAAGCTCTTATAAAAGATACAAAAACTACTAATTTAACACAAAAATTTAATTTTTAATGACCACCAAGTAAAGAAAAACCACCCGGAATCCGGCAACTGAGTCTCTCAATCCCCGTAAAGCTCTTTTAAAAGATACAAAAACTACTGATTTAACACAAAAATTTCGTTTTTAATGACCACCAAGTAAAGAAAAACCACACGGAATCAGGCAACTGAGTCTCTCAAACCCCTTAAAGCTCTTTTAAAAGATACAAAAACTACTTATTTAACACAATAATTTCTTTTTTAATGACCACCAAGTAAACAAAAACCACACTGAATCCGGCAACTGAGTCTCTCAATCCCCGTAAAGCTCTTTTAAAACTGTGACAAGCTAAACCACGACAAAGCACTACTCTCGTGGAACTCAATCCCCATTTAACTCAACCCCCGTGCAACTGAACCCCCTTGTAACTGAACCCCTGTATAACCGAAACCTCCGTGTAACTGTACCCCCTTTAACTGAACTCTCATGCAACTCAACCCTCCATGCAACCTATCTCCCTCAAAACCCTTTTCAGTCATTTCTCGTTAAATTGACAATACGCTCCAAAACATCACTTGTGTATTATACAGTACATAATCATGGCATCTCCTCCAATTCACAAATCCCATTACCCCTTTTTTGCAAAGGTTAATCAAACATCTCCGATTGTAAATGCATTAAAAAATTTTCCACTCACTAATTAACCCTTTTTTGCAAATGCTAAACAAGAAAAATAAAACTGTCTGCTTTTCAAAAACTTGTCCGTTAAAACTAGAAACAAGACGCGCTGGTTTTATAATACAGGTTTAATTAATTGCGTAAATCTCTTGGCAAAGAGTGTAATGACCTGTAGAATAGAATACCTACCAGAAAAACCTGTGCCCATATTTGGTGTACTCGTGGGAGTTTTAAAAAAAAGTGTCCGGATCGGGATTCGAAGGGGTATATGTCTGGGGGAATTCAAAAGATACACCCTACTCGTTTTTGAATTAATGCAGGTTTTGATTTTGGCTCACTGTACATGAATAATTAAAACAAAATTTGCATATAATTTTACTTTTATGCTTAAATGGCTTTCTCGAAAGTTGTTTAATTTTATTTACGTTTTTATTAGTAATAAATATACATAACTTACGAATTAACTTACGTAACGAACTTCTATATTCATATATTTTTAATACGTATATTAGGGGGCTCGCCCCCTAGTCAATACCTCGCTCTTTAAGCTGAAGTTCGAATTTCGTTCCAATTCTTTAAAAATGACCCCTTAATCACAAAGGCCGTTATTTAGAATAAATAGCTCTTATGAAAGTACTAAAAAATCTTTGGCTTAAAGAGCGAGGTATTGACTAGAGGGTAAACCCAATCAGTAATATTTTCTGTTCGTTTTAAGTTTTGATGTTACTCCTTATTTTCAGTTGGAAAACTTGTTTTATATATATTTAATTTCTGATCTTTTTTTTAAATAATGCTGGGAAATCCGGCGCCCCCTTCATAGCATTGTCCCATCCCCCATGAAAACTTCCTCCATGGAAAGATCTTCCCATATAACCCTCGACCCACCCACCCCCCTACTACCAGAAAAATCCCCCCTGAAAACGTCTGTATACTTCCCAATAACCAATAATATATGTTAACATTGGGTAAAGTTCATAACTTTTAGCCTTCCCCCCGGGGACTTCGGGGGATTAAGTTATCCTAAAGGACATACTTATCATATTTTCAACCATGCTGAACAAAATGGCTATCTCAAAATTCTGATCAGGTGACTTTGGGAAAAAAATTAGCATGGGAGGGAGTCTAGTTGCCCTCCATTTTTTTGGTCACTTAAAAAGGGCACTAGAACTTTTAATTTCAGTTCCAATGAGTCCTCCCACGATATTCTAGGACCACTGGGTCGATACGATCACCCCTGGAAAAAAACAACAAAAAAAAACAACAAAAAAAACAAATAAACAGGCATCCGTGATCTTTCTTCTTGCAAAAAATACAAAATTCCACATTTTTGCACATAGGAGCTTGAAACCTCTACAGTAGGGTTCTCTGATACGCTGAATATGATGGTGTTATTTTCATTAAAATTATATAACTTTTATAGGGTATTTCCGTTTTTTTCAAAAATCAGCCAAGTTTTCTCAGGCGCGTAACTTTTGATGGGTAGGACTAATCTTTATGAAAGTTATATATTTAAATTCAGCATTGAAATCTAATTCTTTTGATGTATCTATTGGTATCAAAAACCCGTTTTCTAGAGTTTCGGTTACCATTGAGCCGGGTCGCTCCCTACTTACAGTTCGTTACCACGAACTGTTTGAAAGAACTACCTACTAAGAAAAATGTATTCCTTGGTAACCATAGTTTCACATAAGTCTGACTTGGTTAGTTATCAGTTCAAACCGCCAAAAAGCACATCTGAGGGGCTTTGGATATCTATCAGGATAGATTATTAGAATAGTGCACAATAACACAGAAAGCATCAACATACCTAGCAACAGTAACAAAGCAAAAAGAAGCTATAACAAGCCCCAAAGCAGCCAACTTCGCAGTCTCAAGAATTTACAGACAAATTTATCATTATGTACTTATTTTTATGCTTCTTACAGTCATATTAGCTCCTTTTACAGGCTAAGGAGCCCTAGTAGAATAGTTTAGCGTTTTATTGTGGGTATATTTAACCATGAATATATCTTATCACATACCTTTGAAAGCAATGTTTATTCTTTTTCATATTATTTAAATTGTCATTCATACCAAGGCCGTACCCAATTTTTTTTTTCGGAGGGGGTTTTACTCCATTTTTTTTTTGGGGGGGGGGAGTTATACAAAAAAAAACTCAAGAAACGCATACAAAATTTGTTTATATCGATTTTTGTTATGTTTTTACGAGTCAGTCAAACATTTCGTGGGGGTTTCAAACCCCCCTAACCCTCCCTCTGGGTACGGCCTTGATTCTTACTATAAATTATCTATAATTAGTGACAGAACTAAAGAGATTAAAAACAATAAGGTCCGGGTGTTGCTAGTGTGGTAAATAAGTTTTTAAATATGGTGGTTGTGAGGTTAGAGATAAGTTACCGAAGACTATGAATATTATTTTTGAAAAGGGGGATGTATCTAGCGATTTTGGGAAAATTCTAATTAAACCGTCCATTAGAAAGGTGATAAGAGTGAGTTTGGTAATTATATAGGCATTATCCTGGTTTCTGTAGGAAGCAAATTTCTTAGTATGGTGATGCTTTTTAGACTTAGAGATGCTACTGGTAAAGTTTTAAGTGAAGAACAGTGTGGTTTTAGGAAGAGCGGAGGATGCGTCAACCAAATTTTCACTCTTAGATTAATAGTTCAAAAGTGCCTGGGTCATCAAACGCCTTTAGTCCTCAGTTTGACTGATCATAAGCAAGCGCTTGATTTAGCTGATAGAAAAGTGCTTCAGCGAAACACATTAAAGTAATTAGTGCTACGTACGAGGATAACATAGCTGCGGTTACGGTAGGAAAAGAGGTTAGTAGCTGGTTTCGGTTTAAGTCAGGAGTTAAGCAGGGTTGCAATCTATCCCCATTTATATGGATCATTTTTATAAACTTTGTCCTAAGGAGCACAGCAAAGGCAATGGGAGAACCCGGAATCAAATGGGAAACTCTCCTAGGCTTCGATTATGCAGATGATTTAAGCATCTTAGATGAAGATTTTAACAAAATGAAAGAGCTTTCCGAGGTTTTGCGAGTTCAGGGTGCAAGAATAGGATTGAATATGTTTGAATATTCTTAGATGAATAATCGAGGAGCGTCTGAGTCATCAAACACCTTCAGTCCTCAGTTTTATTGATCATAAGCAAGCGTTTGATTTAGCTGATAGAAGAGCTTCAGCGAAACACATTAAAATGGTCAGTGCTATGTACGAGATTAACATTGCTGCAGTTAAGGTAGGAAATGAGGTTAGTAGCTGGTTTCGTGTTAAGTCAGGAGTTAAGAAGAATTGCGTTCTATCCCCATTTATATGGATTATTTTGATGGACTTTATCCTAAGGAGCACATGAAAGGCAATAAAAGAACACGGAATCAAATGGGGAAATAAATCTCCAAGACTTTGACTATGCTGATGATACAAGCATCTTAGTTGAAAATGTCAGGAAAATGAAAGAACTTTTCGCTTCGAAGGAGTTGTCGTAGAAAGTTCGACAAGGGCTCATTCGATTGCAAATTGTAGTGGCTATTGCCCTTTTTAATAGTCAAAAGTGATTGGAGGGCAACTAGCAACCCCCCCCCCCACGCCCATCATTCCCTCAAACACATCCAATCAAAATTTTGAGATACCCATTTTGTTCAGCGTAGTTGGTTTCCAGATAGAAAATATGTTTTTGAGGAGGACACTCCCCTACAGCCCCCGGGGCGAGGGTTTTAAGTTATGCCCTGGGGGCATATAAGGTTTTTATAGAAGGGGTTGTCGTAGAAACTTCAAAAAAGGCTCGTTCGATTGTAAATCCAAAGAGCTAGTGCCCTTTTTAATAGTCGAAAGTGATTGGAGGGCCACTAGGCCCCCCCCCCCACGCCCATCATTCCCCCAACCACATCCAATCAAAATTTTGATATAGACATTTTGTTCAGCGTAGTTGATTTCCAGATAAAAAATATGTTTTTGAGGAGGACACTCCCCCACAATCCTCGGGGCAAGGGTTGTAAGCTATACCCTGGGGGCATATAAGATTTTTACAGAATACGTTGTCATAGAAACTTCACAAAAGGCTCCTTCAATTGGAAATTCAAAGAGCTAGTTCACGATTTAATAGTTGAAAGTGATTGGATAGTAACTAACCCCCCTCTCACGCCCACCTTTCCCCCAAACACATCCAATAAAAAATTTTAAGATAGCCATTTTGTTCAACGTAGTTTAAAGTTTTGGAAATTAGATCTTTGAGGATGACAAGCCCCTCACAACCCTCAGGACAAGGATTGTAAGTTATGCCCTGGGGGCATATACAGTTTTATAGAAAGCGTTGTCGTAAAAACTTGTAAAAGGGCTCATTCAATTAGAAATTGAAATGGCCTGTGCCCTTTTTAATAGTCGAAAGTAATTGGAAGGCAACTAACACCCCTTCCACGCCCACCATTTCCCCAAACACATCCAATCAAAATTTTGAAATAGCCATTTTGTTCCGCACAGTAAAAGTACAGGGAATTAGACCTTTGAGCATGACACCCCCCTAACAGTCTTTGGAGCAAGTGTTATAAGTTATGCCCAAGAGTCATATAAGTTTGTATTTAAATTTTTGTCGTAGAAAATTGAACAAGGACTAATTTAATTGGAAATTCAAAGGTCTAGTGCCCTTTTTAATAGTCGAAAGTGATTTGAGGGCAACTAGCCCCCTCTCTCGCCCTCCTTTTCCCCAAATACATCCAATCGAAATTTTTAGATAGCCATTTTGTTCAGTGCTGTGGATTTCCAGATAGAAATTATGTTTTTGAGGAGGAAATTTCCCCACAGCCCTCAGGGCAAGGGTTGTAAGTTATGCCCTTGGGGTATATAGTTTTTTCTGAACGCGTCGTCGTGGAAACTTCAAAAACGCTCATTCGATTGAAAATTGAAATGACTAGTGCCCTCTTTAATAGTTGAAAGTGAACGGAAGGCACGTAACACCGCTTCTTCACCCACCATTTCTACAATCATCCCATCAAAATGCTGAAATAGTCATTTTGTTCCACGCAGTTAAAGTTCAGGACATAATACTTTAGAGCAGGTCACTTCATCGACAGTTTCCACGGCAATGGTTATAAGTTATGCCCTGGGGATATATAAGGTTTTTATTGAAATGTTTGTCGTAGAAACTTGAAAAAGAGCTAGTTCGATTTGTTAATAAAAAGTCTAGTGCCCTTTTCAACAGTCAAAAGTTATTGCAGAGCAACTAACCTCCCTCTGATGCCCATTATTTTCCCTACCACATACAAACAAAGTTTTTAGATAGCCATTTTATTCAACGCAGTTAAAAGTTTTGGAAAATAGGCCTTTAAGGATGACAACGTTTCCCCCCCACAACCCTCAGGGTAAGAGTTTTAAGTTATGCCCTGGGAGTATGTAAGGTTTTTATTGAAGGCGACGTTGTAAAAACATCCAAAAGGGCTCATTCAATTGAAAATTGAAAGGGCTATTGTCCTTTTAATAGTCGAAAGTGATTGAGGGGCAACTGACCCCCCTCTCACGCCCATCATTTCCCTAAACACATCCAATCAAAATTTTGATACATCCATTTTGTTCAACGTATTCGAAAGTTCTGGAAATTAGGTCTTTTAGGATGATAACCCCATCAGAGCTTTTAGTGCAAAGGTTGTAAGTTATGCCCTGAGGGCATATAAGGTTTATATAGAAAATTGTTGTAGATATTTCAAAGGGTGCTCATTTAATTGAAAATTAAAATTGCCCTTTTTAAAAGTCGAAAGTGAGGGGAGAGTAATTAGCCCCCCTCTTACGCCCAGCATTTCCCCAAACACATTCAATCAAAGTTAAGAGATAGCCATTTTGTTCAACGTAGTTGAAAGTTCTGGAAATTATGTATTTAAGGATGACAAACCTCCCAGAGTCAATGGGCGAAGGTTGTAAGTTATGCCCTGGGGGTATATAAGGTTTTTAATGACAGAGTTGTCGTAAAAACTTCAAAAGGGGCTCATTCAATTGGAAATTTAGATGGCTAGTGCCCTTTTTAATAGTTGAAAGTGATTGGACGGTAACTAAACCCTCTCTCACGCCCACCATTCCCCCAAACACATTCAATCAAAATTTTCCGATAGCCATTTTGTTCAACGTAATACAAAATTCTCGAAATTAGGTCTGTGAGGATGACAACCTCCCCCCCCCAGCCCTCAGGAGGGTTGTAAATTATCCCCTGGGGGCATATAAGGCTTTTATTGAAAGCGTTGTCGTAGAAACTTCAAAAGGGTTCATTTGATTGGAAATTGAAAGGGCTAGTGCCTTGTTTAATAGTTAAAAGTGATTGAAGAAATACTACCGCCCCTCTCACGCTCACCATTTTCCCAGACACATCCAATCAAAATTTTGAGATAGCCATTTTGTTTAACGTAGTTGAAAGTTCTGGAAATCAGGTCTTAGGGGATGACAACCACCTTCAGAGCCGTTAAGGTAAGAGTTACAATTTATGCCCTCGGGGCATATAAGGTGTTTATAGAAAGTGTTGTCGTAGAAACTCAAAAAGGGCTCATTCAAATGGAAATCAAAAGGTTTAGTGCCCTTTTTAATAGTCGAAAGTGATTGGAAGACTTGACATTTTTATAGTAAAGATCGATGTGGGTATAATGTATTATTTTTGTTGTTGTTGTTTAGACCAGGGCACTTTGTATCGAAGGAGTTGTTGTAGGAACTTCGAAAAGGGCTCGTTTGATTGAAAATAGAAAGGGATGACGCCCTCTTTAATAGTCGAAAGTGATTGGAGGAAAACTAATCCCCCTCCCACGCCCACCATCCCATTTGACTTTGTTTAAAAACTAAATGTTGCCATAAGATTAAATCAAAATGCACTGTGTTAAGGCTAATTCCCAATAAGGCATCTCAGCAGTGTCCCAAGAACCACTGAGGGTATTATGTTCAAACTTTTGGGGCTGCTTCTGCTCTTAAGATTTAACCAAATCAAAATAGCATAAGTTATCCAAGCTATCAAAGAAAGTAAACAGATTTGTTTTGCGAATGGTATCAAGTTTTCCATTTCAGGTCAACTAAACGAGGTTTGAAGCTAAATCAAACACTTCTATTTGTGTCCAGATTTTTAAGAGGGTGTATGTTGTTAAAAATTGCAAACAAATGAATGTGCATTGTCAGTTTAATATACATATACTCATATTTAGTAATCAAAATGTTAATATTATTTGATTTATTAAAGTTATAAAAGTAAAAACATTTATATTTTTTTCAGTAAAGTGCAAATTATGTTCTGGCCTTGGGAAGCCATAGGGCTTTTGAGCCAAACTTATGTTAATTTCTGCTCGTTTTGAGTTTGACTCGGTTATTTATTGTAATTTCTGTTCGTTTTGAGTTTCATTTATTTATCGATGCTGATTTGTGGTAGCTTCCTGATAGATAGATTATTTGAGTTGAATTTTCTTCCTTTTTTGTTTAATATAGTTCTTTAATTTTCTTTGAAAAACTTATTTTGTGGAAAAAGTTTTTTTTAATTAATTTCTGTTCGTTTTAAATTGACATAGTCTTTTCAGGGAAAAATAAAATAATACTTTAAATCTTTTGTTTTTTTTAAGACTTAGTAGTTTGGCCTGCTATTTGTATGCTGGAGAAAAATTTTCAGCAATTTTTAACAACATACACCCTTTTAAAAATCTGGACACAAATAGTAGTGTTTAATTTAGTTTCTTACCTCCTCTAGTTGACCTGAAATGGAAAACTTGATACCATTCGCAAAAAAACCTGTTTACTTTCTTTGATAACTTGGATACACTTACGCTATTTTGATTTGGTTAAATTTTAAGAGCAACAGTAGCCCCGAAAGTTTGAACATAATACCCTCAGTCGTTCTTTGGATACCGCTGAAATTCCTTACTGGGAATTAGCATTAACACAGTGCATTTTGATTTAATCTTAAGTCAACATTTGTTTTTTAAACATAATGGACAAATGGGAGGGTTGGCGTGGAAGGGGAACTAATTACCTTCCCATCACTTTCGACTATTAAAAAGGGCATCAGCCCTTTCTATTTTCAATCGACTGAGCCCTTTTCGAAGTTCCCACGACAACTCCTTCGATACGAAGTGCCCTGGTCTAAACAGCAATAACAACAACAACAACAAAAAATAGTACATTTCATCGACATTGATATTTACTATAAAAAATATTACCCATATTACTCACTTCGGAATGATAAAAAGGACTGAGGGCCTTTTGAATTAAAATCACATTAATCCATAAGAAAGACACAGTATTGCCTATAAGTACCGCTTCTGCCCCTAGTAAAATACTAGTGGCCCTTACCCTAAGCTCTGTTAAGAGGGTTGTCATCATCTATAACCTATTATCAGAACTGTCCACTGCTTCAAACAACACGGTAGTTTCTAAACGTTGATTCCAGGTGTTTGGGTGACGTGTAGACGTAAAACGGGTAATAGTCGCTCTTCCATTACTTTGAACTATTAAAAATGGCCCCAGCCCTTTCAATTTCCAAACAAATGAGCCATTTTTAAGTTTCTACGAAAAAAATTTCAATAAAAATCTTATATGCCGCCAGAGCATAACTTACAACCTTGCCCTGAGTACTGGGGGGGGATGTTATTCTCAAAGACCTAATCTCCAGAACTTTCTACTACGTTGAACAAAATGGCTATCTGAAAATTTTGATTGGATGTGTTTGGAGGAATGGTGGGCGACTAGCCCTCTCAATTTCCAATTGAATGAGCCCCTTTTAAAGTTTTGCGACAACTCTATCTATAAAAACCTTATATGCCCCCAGGGTAGAACTTACAACATTTGCCCTTGGGTCTCTGGGGGTTGTCATCCTTAAGTACATAATTTCCAAAACTTTCAACTACGTTGAACAAAATAGATATCTCTAAACTCTAATTAAATACTTTTGGGAAATGTTCACCGTAAGAAGGAGGTTAATTACTCTCTGTTTACTTCGACTATTAAAAAGAGCGATTTCAATTTCCAATCAAATAGGCCCTTTTCGAAATTTCTATAACAACTTTCTATATAAACTTTATATGCCCCCAGAGCATAACTTACAACCCTTGCACTGAGGGCTCTGAGGGGGGTTATCATCCTATAAGACCTAATTTCAAGAACTTTCAATTACGTTGAACAAAATAGATATCTCAAAATTTCGATTGGATGTGTTTGGGAAAATGGTGGGCGTGAGTGGGGAGTTAGTTGCTCTCCAATCCCTTTCAACTATTAAAAAAGGCTCTAGCCCTTTCAATTTCGAATTGAATGAGTCCTTTTGAAGTTTCTACGCTTTCAATAAAGACCTTATATGCCCCCAAGGCATAACTTACAAGACAACCCTTGCCCTGAGGGCTGTGGGGGAGGGAGGGGTTGTCATCTTTAAAGACCTAATTTCCAAAACTTTCAACTAAGTTGAATAAAATGGCTATCTAAAATATTGATTGGATGTTTGGGGAAAAGGTGGGCGTGAAAGGGGGGTTAGTTGCCCTCAAATCACTTTCGACTATAACAAAGGGCACTAGCCCTTTGAATTTCCAATCGATAGAACCCTTTTTCAAGTTTCTATGACAAAGATTTCAATAAAAACCTTATATGCCCCCAAGGCATGACTTATAACCCTTGCCCTGAAAACTGAAGACTGTGGGGAGAGTGTCCTGCTCAAAGGTATAATTTCCTGAACTTTGAACTACGTGGAACAAAATGGCTATCTCAAAATCTTTATTGGATGTGTTTGGGGAAATGGTGGGCTTGGAAGGGGTGTTAGTTGCTTTCCAATCCCTTTCGAAAATCCAAAAGGGCACTAGCCATTTCAATCTTCAATCGAACGAGCCCTTTTTGAAGTTCCTACGACAACGCGTTTTATAAAAACCTTATATACCCCTTGGGCATAATTTACAACCCTTGCCCTGAGGGCTGTTGGGGGGTTGTTATCCTCAAAGACCTAATTTCCAGAACTTAAAACAACGTTAAATAAAATAGGTATCTCAAAGTTTTGATTAGATGTGTTTTGGGAAAAGGTGGGCGTCAGAGGCGGGTTAGTTGCCCTTTAATCACTTTCGACTATTAAAAAGGGCACTAGCTCTTTGAATTTCCAATCGAATGAGCCTTTTTTGAAGTTTCTAAGACAACGCGTTTTATAAAAACATTATATACCCCTTGGGCATAATTTACAACCCTTGCCCTGAGGGCTGTTGGGGGGTTGTTATCCTCCAAGACCTAATTTCCAGAACTTAAAACAACGTTAAATAAAATCAATATCTCAAAGTTTTGATTAGATGTGTTTTGGGAAAAGGTGGGCGTCAGAGGCGGGTTAGTTGCCCTTTAATCACTTTCGACTATTAAAAAGGGCACTATCTCTTTGAATTTCCAATCGAATGAGCCTTTTTTGAAGTTCCTACGACAGCGCCTTCTATAAAAAAACTTATAAGCCCCCAGGGCGTAACTTGCAACTCTTGCCCTAAGGGGTTTGGGGGACTGTCCTCCTCAAAAACATAATTTCTATCTGGAAATCGACTACGCTGAACAAAATGGCTATCTCAAAATTTTGATTGGATGTGTTTCGGTAAATGGTGGGCGTGGACGGGGTTTTAGTCGCCTTCCAATCACTTTCGACTATTAAAAAGGGACAAGTCACTCCAATTTCCAATTGAATGAGCCCTTTTCGAAGTTTCTACGACAACTTCTTCGATACGAAGTCTAAAGGAAAAAATTAATAAATAATACACTGTGCCAACCTCGTTCTTATATGCCCCCAGGGCATAACTTAAAACCCTTGCCCTGAGGGTTGTGGGGGAGTGTCCTCCTTTTTACTTAGTCCTCGTTCTCGAGTGTCGCCGTTCTTTACTTAGGCAGCGCGATCGTGCTGCCTATGATTTATACAACAACTTTCTACATAAACATTATATGCCCCCAGGGCATAACTTACAACCCTTGCATTGAGGGCTCTGAGGGGGTTATCATCCTAAAAGACCTACTTTCCCGAACGTTCAACTACGTTGAACAAAATAGATATCTAAAAATTTTGATTGGATGTGTTTTGGAGAATGGTGGGCGTGAGAGGGGCGTTAGTTGCTATTCAATCACTTTCAACTATTAAAAAAGGCACTAAGCCTTTCAATTTCCAATTGAATGAGCCCTTTGGAAGTTTCTGCGACAACGCTTTAACTAAAAACTTTATATGCCTCCAAGACATAACTTACAAGACAACCCCTGCCCTGAGGGCATTGGGGGGAGAGGGATTATCATCTTTAAAGACCTAATTTCCAAAACTTTCAACTACGTTGAATGCAATCGATATCTAAAAATTTTGATTGGATGGGTTCGGGAAAAGGTGGTCGTGAGAGGGGGGTTAGTTGCCGTCAAATCAATTTTGACTATTAAAAAGGGTAATAGCCCTTTGATTGTCAAATCGAATGAGCCCTTTTTCAAATTTCTACGACAAAGATTTCAATAAAAACCTTATATACCCCCAGGGCATAATTTATAACCCTTGCCCTGAGGGTTGTGGGGGAATGTCCTCCTCAAAAACATATTTGCTATCTGTAAATCAACTACGCTGAAAAAAATGGCTATCTAAAAATTTTTTTTGGATGTGTTTGGGGGATTGATGGGCGTGGGGGGGGGGGCTAGTTGCCCTCCAATCACTTTCGACCATTGAAAAGGGCACTAGCCCTTTGAATTTCCAATCGAATAACCTTTTTTTTAAAGTTTCTACGACAACACCTTCTATAAAAACCTTATCTGCCCCCAGGGCATAACTTAAAACATTGCCCTGAGGGCTGTGGGGGAGTGTCCTCCTCAAAAACATATTTTCTATCTGGAAACCAACTACGCTGAGTAAAATGGCTATGTTAAAATTTTGATTGGATGTGTTTGAGGGAATGATGGGCATGGGGGGGGGGCTAGTTGCCCTAAAATCACTTTCGATTATTAAAGAGGGCACTAGCCCTTTGAATTTCCAATCGAATGAGCCTTTTTTGAAGTTTCTACGACAACGCCTTCTATAAAAACCTTATATGCCCCCAGGGCATAACTTAAAACCCTTGCCCTGAGGGTTGTGGGGTAGTGTCCTCCTCAAAAACATATTCCCTATCTGGAAATCAACTACGCTGAACAAAATTGCTATCTCAAAATTTTGATTGGATGTGTTTGGGGGAAAGATGGGCATGGGGGGGGGCTCCAATCACTTTTGACTAGAAAAAAGGGCACTAGCCCTTTGAATTTCCAATCGAATGAGCCTGTTTTGAAGTTTCTACGACAACGCCTTCTATAAAACCCTTATATATCCCCAGGGCATAACTTAAAACCCTTGCCCTTAGGGTTGTGGGGGAGTGTCCTCCTCAGAAACATATTTTCTATTTGGAAATCAACTATGCTGAAAAAAATGCATATCTCAAAATTTTGATTGGATGTGTTAGGGGGAATGATGGGCGTAGGGGGGCTTGTTGCCCTCCAATAACTTTTGACTATTAGAAAGGGCACTAGAACTATCGATTTCCAATCGAATGAGAACCTTGTGAAGTTTCTACGACGACCCCTTCCACATGAAGTGCCCTGCTCTAAAGGAAAAAAAATAATAAATGATACATTGTGCCAACAAGGTTCTTATATGCCCTCAGGGCATAACTTAAAACCCTAGCCCCAAGGGTTGTGGCGGAGTATCCTCTTCAAAAACATATTTTCTATCTGGAAATCAACTACGCTGAACAAAATGGCTATCTCAAAATTTTGATTGAATGTGTTTCGGTAAATGGTGGGCGCGGAAGGGGTTTTAGTCGCCTTCCAATCACTTTTGACTATTAAAACGGGCCCAAGCCACTCCAATTTCCAATTGAATGACCCCTTTTCGAAGTTTCTACGACAACTTCTTCGATACGAAGTGCCCTGCTCTAAAGGAAAAAATTAATAACTAATACACTGTGCCAACCTCTTTCTTATATGCCCCCAGGGCATAACTTAAAACCCTTGCCCTGAGGGTTGTGGGGGAGTGTCTTCCTTTTTACTTAGTCCCAGTTTGTTGTCTCGTTCTCGAGTGTCCCCGTTCTTTACTTAGGCAGTGCGACCGCGCTGCCTATGATTTATGCAACAGCTTTCTATATACACCTTAATTGCCCCCCGGGCACAAGTTACACCCTTACATTGAGGACTCTGAGGGGTCTATACTCCTCAAAGACCTAATTTCCAGAACTTTCAACTAAGTTGAACAGAATGGATATCTCAAAATTATGATGGGATGTGTTTTGGAAAATGGTGGGCGTGAGAGGGACGTTAGTTGCTATTCAATCCCTTTCAACTATTACAAAAGGAACAAGGCTTTTTAATTTCCAATTGAATGAGCGCTTTGGAAGTTTCTGTGACACCGCTTTCACTAAAAACCTTGTATGCCCCCAGTGCCTAACTTACAACCCCTGCCCTGACGGCTGTAGGGGGAGTGGTTGTCATCCTATTAAAGACCTAATTTGCAAAACTTTCACCTACGTTGAATAAAATCGATATCTAAAAATTTTGATTGGATGTGTTCGGGGACAAGGTGGTCGTGAGAGGGGGGTTAGTTCCCGTCAAATCACTTTTCACTATTAAAAAGGGTGATAGCCCTTTGAATTTCAAATCGAATGAGCCCTTTTTAAAATTTCTACGACAAAGATTTCAATAAAAACCTTATATGCCCCCAGGGCATAAATTATAACCCTTGCCCTGAGGGTCGTGGGGGAGTGTCTTCCTCAAAAATATATTTTCTATATGGAAATCAACTACGCTTAACAAAATGGCAATCTCAAAATTTTTATTGGATGTGTTTGGGGGATTGATGGGCGTGGGGGGGGGGGGCTAGTTGCCCTCCAATAACTTTTCACTATTAAAAAGGGCATTAGCCCTTTGAATTTCCAATCAAATGACCTTTTTTTTAAGTTTCTACGACAACACCTTCTATAAAAACCTGCCCCCAGGGCATAACTTAAAACATTGCCTTGAGGGCTGTGGGGGAGTGTCCTCCTCAAAAACATATTTTCTCTCTGGAAACCAACTACGCTGAGCAAAATGGCTATCTTAAAATTTTTATTCGATGTGTTTGGGGGAATGATGGGCGTGGGGGGATAGTTGCCCTAAAATCCCTTTCGATTATTAAAAAGGGCACTAGCCCTTTGAATTTCCAATCGAATGAGCTTTTTTGAAGTTTCTACGGCAACGCCTTCTATAAAAACCTTATATGCCCCCAGGACATAACCCAAAACCCTTGCCCTGAGGGTTGTGGGGGAGTTTCCTCCTCAAAAACATATTCCCTATCTGGAAATCAACTACGCTGAACAAAATAGCTATCTCAAAATTTTGATTGGTTGTTTTTGGGGAAATGATGGGCGTGGGGGGGGGCTAGTTGCCCACCAATCAATTTCGACTATAAAAAAAGACGCTTGCCCTGTGAATATGTAACCGAATTAGCCTGTTTTGAAGTTTCCACAACAGCGCATTCTATAAAAACCTTATATGCCCCCAGGGCTTAACTTACAACCATTGCCCTGGAGGCTGTGGGGAAGTGTCCTCCTCAAAAACATATCTTCTATCTGAAAATCAACTGACGCTGAACAAAATGGCTATCTAAAAATTTTGATTGGATGTGTTTGAGGGAATGATGGGTGTGGGGGGGCTTGTTGCCCTCCAATCACTTTCGACTATTAGAAAGGGCACTAGAACTATCGATTTCCAATCGAATGAGCCCTTCTGAAGTTTCTACGACGACCCCTTCCATATGAAGTGCCCTGCTCTAAAAGACAAAAATAATAAATGATACATTGTGCCAACATGGTTCTTATATGCCCTTAGGGCATAACTTAAAACCCTTGCCCCAAGGGTTGTGGCGGAATTTCCTCCTCAAAAACAGATTTTCTATCTGGAAATCAACTACGCTGAACAAAATGGTTATCTCAAAATTTTGATTGGATGTGTTTCGGTAAATGGTGGGCAAGGAAGGGGTTTTAGTCGCCTTCCAATCACTTTCAGCTATTAAAACGGGCACAAGCCACTCCAATTTCCAATTGAATGAGCCCTTTTCGAAGTTTCTACGACAACTTCTTCGATACGAGGTGCCCTGCTCTAAAGGAAAAAATTAATAAATAATACATTGTGCCAACCTCGTTCTTATATGCCCCCAGGGCATAACTTAAAACCCATGCCCTGAGGGTTGTGGGGGAGTGTCCTCCTTTTTACTTAGTCCCCGTTTGTTGTCTCGTTTTCAAGTGTCGCCGTTCTTTACTTAGGCAGCGCGATCTTGCTGCCTATGATTTATACAACAACTTTCTACATAAACCTTATATGCCCCCAGGGCATAACTTAAAACACTTGCATTGAGGGCTATGAGGGGGTTATCATCCTAAAAGACCTAATTTCCAGAACGTTCAACTACGTTGAACAAAATGGATATCTCAAAATTTTGATTGGATGTGTTTTGGAAAATGGTTGGCGTGAGAGGGACGTTAGTTGCTATCCAATCACTTTCAACTATTAAAAAAGGCACTAACCCTTTCAATTTCCAATTTAATGAGCCCTTTTGACGTTTCTACGACAACGCTTTAAATTAAAACTTTATATGCCCCCAGGGCATAGCTTACAACCCTTGCCCTGAGGGCTGTGGGGGAGGGGTTGTCATTTTTAAAGACCTAATTTCCAAAACATTCAACTATGTTGAACAAAATGGATATCTAAAAATTTTGATTGGATGTTTTTGGGGAAAAGATGGTCGTGAGAGCGGGGTATTTCCCCTAAAATCACTTTTGACTATTAAAAAGGGTACTAGCCCTTTGTATTTCTAATCGAATGAGCCCTTTTCAAGTTTCTATGACACAGCTTTCAATAAAAACATTATATGGCCCCAGGGCATAACTTACAACCCTTGCCCTGAGGGTCGTGGGGAAGTGTCCTCCTAGAAAACATATTTTCTACATGGAAATCAACTACGCTGAACAAAATGGCAATTTCAAAATTTTTATTAGATGTGTTTGGGGGAATGATGGGCGTGGGGGTGGGGGGGGGCTAGTTGCCCTCCAATAACTTTTGACTATTAAAAAGGGCATTAGCCCTTTGAATTTCCAAACAAATGACCATTTTTTAAAGTTTCTACGACAACACCTTCTATAAAAACCTTATCTGCCCCCAGGGCATAATTTAAAACATTGCCCTGAGGGCTGTGGGGGAGTGTCCACCTCAAAAACATATTTTCTATCTGGAAACCAACTACAATGAGCAAAATGGCTGTCTTAAAATTTTTATTGGAAGTGTTTGGGGGAATGATGTGCATGGGGGGATAGTTGCCCTAAAATCCCTTTCGATTATTAATAAAGGCACTAGCCCTTTGAATTTCCAATCGAATGAGCCTTTTTGGAAGTTTCTACGACAACACCTTCTATAAAAACCTTATATGCCCCCAGGGCATAACCTAAAACCCTTACCCTGAGTGTTGTGGGGGAGTTTCCTCCTCAAAAACATATTCCCTATCTGGAAATCAACTACGCTGAACAAAATGGCTATCTCAAAATTTTGATTGGATGTGTTTGGGGGAACGATGGGCGTTCGGGGGCGGGGGGAGGGGGTGGTGTAGTTGCCCTCCAATCACTTTTGACTATTAAAAAGGGTACTAGCCCTTTGAACTTCCAATCAAATGAGCCTTTTTTGAAGTTTCTACGACAACGCCTTCTATAAAAACCTTATATGCCCCCTGGGCATAACTTAAAACCCTTGCCCTGAGGGTTGTGGGGGAGTGTCCTCCTCAAAAACATATTTTCTATTTGGAATTCAACTTAGCTGAACAAAATGCCTATCACAAAATTTTGATTGGATGTGTTTGGGAGAATGATGGGCGTGGGGGGGGGGGCTTGTTGCCCTCCAATAACTTTCGACTATTAGAAAGGGCACTAGAACTAGCGATTTCCAATCGAATGAGCCCCTTGTGAAGTTTCTACGACGACCCCTTCCATATGAAGTGCCCTGTTCTAAAAGAAAAAAAATAATAAATGATACATTGTGCCAACCTGGTCCTTATATGCTCTCAGGGCATAACTTAAAACCCTTGCCCCAAGGGTTGTGGCGGAGTATCCTCCTCAAAAACACATTTTCTATCTGGAAATCAACTACGCTGAACAAAATGATTATCTCAAAATTTTGATTGGATGTTTTTCGGTAAATGGTGGGCGCGGAAGGGGTTTTAGTCACCTTACAATCACTTTCGACTATTAAAACGGGCACAAGCCACTCCAATTTCCAATGGAATGAGCCCTTTTCGAAGTTTCTACGACAACTCCTTCGATACGAGGTGCCCTGCTCTAAATGAAAAAATTAATAAATAATACACTGTGCCAACCTCGTTCTTATATGCCCCCAGGGCATAACTTAAAACCCTTGCCCTGAGTTATATGCCCCCAGGGCATAACTTACAACCCTTGCATTGAGGGCTCTGAGGGGGTTATAATCCTAAAAGACCTAATTTCCAGAACGTTCAACTACGTTGAACAAAATGGATATCTCAAAATTTTGATTGGATATGTTTTGGAAAATGGTGGGCGTGAGAGGGGCGTTAGTCGCAATTCAATCAATTTTAACTATTAAGAACGGCACTATCCCTTTCAATTTCTAACTGAATGAGCCTTTTGGAAGTTTCTACGACAATGCTTTAAATAAAAACTTTATATGCCCCAGGGCATAACTTACAACCATTGCCCTGAGGGCTGTGGGGGGAGGGGGTTGTCATCTTTAAAGACCTAATTTCCAAAACGCTCAACTATGTTGAATAAAATCGATACCTAAAAATTTTGATTGGATGTGTTCGGGGAAAAGGTGGTCGTGAGAGGGGGGTTAGTTCCCGTCAAATCAGTTTTGACTATTAAAAAGGGTAATAGCCCTTTGAATTTCAAATCGAATGAGCCCTTTTTCAAATTTCTACGACAAAGATTTCAGTAAAAACCTTATCTGCCCCCAGGGCATAATTTAAAACATTGCCCTGAGGGCTGTGGGGGAGTGTCCACCTCAAAAACATATTTTCTATCTGGAAACCAACTACAATGAGCAAAATGGCTGTCTTAAAATTTTTATTGGATGTGTTTGGGGGAATGATGTGCATGGGGGGATAGTTGCCCTAAAATCCCTTTCGATTATTAATAAAGGCACTAGCCCTTTGAATTTCCAATCGAATGAGCCTTTTTGGAAGTTTCTACGACAACGCCTTCTATAAAAACCTTATATGCCCCCAGGGCATAACCTAAAACCCTTACCCTGAGTGTTGTGGGGGAGTTTCCTCCTCAAAAACATATTCCCTATCTGGAAATCAACTACGCTGAACAAAATGACTATCTCAAAATTTTGATTGGATGTGTTTGGGAGAATGAAGGGCGTGGGGGGGGGGGGCTTGTTGCCCTCCAATCACTTTCGACTATTAGAAAGGGCACTAGAACTAGCGATTTCCAATCGAATGAGCCCCTTGTGAAGTTTCTACGACGACCCCTTCCATATGAAGTGCCCTGTTCTAAAAGAAAAAAATAATAAATGATACATTGTGCCAACATGGTCCTTATATGCCCTCAGGGCATAACTTAAAACCCTTGCCCCAAGGGTTGTGGCGGAGTATCCTCCTCAAAAACACATTTTCTATCTGGAAATCAACTACGCTGAACAAAATAGTTATCTCAAAATTTTGATTGGATGTTTTTCGGTAAATGGTGGGCGCGGAAGGGGTTTTAGTCGCCTTACAATCACTTTCGACTATTAAAACGGGCACAAGCCACTCCAATTTCCAATGGAATGAGCCCTTTTCAAAGTTTCTACGACAACTCCTTCGATACGAGGTGCCCTGCTCTAAAGGAAAAAATTAATAAATAAGACACTGTGCCAACCTCGTTCTTATATGCCCCCAGGGCATAACTTAAAACCCTTGCCCTGAGTTATATGCCCCCAGGGCATAACTTACAACCCTTGCATTGAGGGATCTGAGGAGGTTATCCTCCTAAAAGACCTAGTTTCGAGAACTTTCAACTACGTTGAAGAAAATAGATATCTAAAAATTTTGATTGGATGTGTTTTGGAAAATAGTGGGCGTGAGAGGGGCGTTAGTCGCAATTCAATCACTTTCAACTATTAAAAAGGTGCTAACCCTTTGAATTCCAAAACAAATGAGCCCTTTTGAAGTTTCTACGACAAAGCTTTCAATAAAAACTTTCTATGCCCCAGGGCATAACTTACAGCCATTGCCCTGAGGGCTGTGGGGGGAGCGGTTGTCATCCTTAAAGACCTAATTTCCAAAACGCTCAACTATGTTGAATAAAATCGATACCTAAAAATTTTGATTGGATGTGTTCGGGGAAAAGGTGGTCGTGAGAGGGGGGTTAGTTCCCGTCAAATCACTTTTGACTATTAAAAAGTGTAATAGCCCTTTGAATTTCAAATCGAATGAGCCCTTTTTCAAATTTCTACGACACAGATTTCAATAAAAACATTATCTGCCCCCAGGGCATAACCTATAACCCTTGCCCTGAGGGTTGTGGGGGAGTGTACTCCTCAAAAACCTATTTTCTATAAGGAAATCAACTACGCTGAACAAAATGGCAATCTCAAAATTTTTATTGGATATGTTTGGAGGAATGATGGGCGTGGGGTGGAGGGCTAGTTGCCCTCCAATAACTTTTGACTATTAATAAGGGCACTAGCCCTTTGAATTTCCAATCGAATGACCTTTTTTTTAAAGTTTCTACGACAACACCTTCTATAAAAACCTTATCTGCCCCCAGGGCATAACTTAAAACATTGCCCTGAGGGCTGTGGGGGAGTGTCCTCCTCAAAAACATATTTTCTCTCTGGAAACCAACTACGCTGAGCAAAATGGCTATCTTAAAATTTTTATTCGATGTGTTTGGGGGAATGATGGGCGTGGGGGGATAGTTGCCCTAAAATCCCTTTCGACTATTAAAAAGAGCACTAGCCCTTTGAATTTCCAATCGAATGAGCCTTTTTTTCAGTTTCTACGACAACACCTTCTTTAAAAACCTTATATGCCCCCAGGGCATAACCTAAAACCATTGCCTTGAGGGTTGTGGGCTAGTTTCCTCCTCAAAAACATATTCCCTATCTGGAAATCAACTACGCTGAACAAAATGGATATCCCAAAATTTTGATTGGACGTGTTTGGGGGATTGATGGGCGGGCGGGGGGGAGGGGGTTAGTTGCCCTAAAATCACTTTTGACTATAAAAAAGGGCACTAGCCCTTTGAATTTCCAATCGAATGAGCCTGTTTTGAAGTTTCTACGACAACGCCTTCTATAAAAACCTTATATGTCGCTAGGAGATAACTTAAAACCCTTGCCCTGAGGGTTATGGGGGAGTGTCCTCCTCAGAAATATATTTTCTACTTGGAAATCAACTACGCTGAACAAAATGCCTATCTCAAAATTTTGATTGGATAACTTACAACCCTTGCACTGAGGGCTCTGAGGGGGTTATAATCCTAAAAGACCTAATTTCCAGAACGTTCAACTACGTTGAAAAAACTGGATATCTCAACATTTTGATTGGATGTGTTTTGGAAAATAGTGGTCGTGAGAGGGACGTTAGTCGCAATCCAATCACTTTCAACTATTACAAAATGCACTAGGCTTTTCAATTTCCAATTGAATGAGCCCTTTGGAAGTTTCTACGACAATGCTTTAACTAAAAACTTTATATGCCCCCAGGGCATAACTTACAACCCTTGCCCTGAGGGCTGTGGGGGAGGGGTTGTCATTTTTAAAGACCTAATTTCCAAAACATTCAACTACGTTGAATAAAATCGATATCTAAAAATTTTGATTGGATGTGTTCGGGGAAAAGGTGGTCGTGAGAGGGGGGTTAGGTCCCGTCAAATCACTTTTGACTATTAAAAAGGGTAATAGCCCTTTGAATTTCAAATCGAATGAGCCCTTTTTGAAATTTCTACGACAAAGATTTCAATAAAAACCTTATATGCCCCCAGGGCATAACTTATAACCCTTGCCCTGAGGGTCGTGGGGGTGTGTCCTCCTCAAAAACATATTTTCTATAGGGAAATCAACTACGCTGAACAAAATGGCAATCTCAAAATTTTTATTGGATTTGTTGTGGGGATTGAGGGGCTTGGGGGTGGGGGGCAAGTTACCCTACAATCAGTTTCTACTATTAAAAAGGGCATTAGCCCTTTGAATTTCCAATCAAATGATCTTTTTTTTAAAGTTTCTACGACAACACCTTCTATAAAAACCTGCCCCCAGGGCATAACTTAAAACATTGCCCTGAGGGCTGTGGGGGAGTGTCCTCCTCAAAAACATATTTTCTCTCTGGAAACCAACTACGCTGAGCAAAATGGCAATCTTAAAATTTTTATTCGATGTGTTTGGGGGAATGATGGGCGTGGGGGGATAGTTGCCCTAAAATCCCTTTCGATTATTAAAAAGGGCACTAGCCCTTTGAATTTCCAATCGAATGAGCCTTTTTTTAAGTTTCTACGACAACACCTTCTATAAAAACCTTATATGCCCCCAGGGCATATTGCCTCAAATCACTTTTTCAAATCTTATTGCCTCAAATCAAATCACAGGGCATATCACTGAGGGTAGTTGCCCTCAAATCACTTTTAACTATAAAAAAGGGCACTAGCCCTTTGAATTTCCAATCGAATGAGCCTGTTTTGAAGTTTCTACGACAACGCCTTCTATAAAAACCTTATATGTCCCCAGGGCATAACTTAAAACCCTTGCCCTGAGGATTGTGGGGGAGTCTCCTCCTCAGAAACATATTTTCTATTTAAAAATCAACGACGCTGAACAAAATGCCTAGCTCAAAATTTTGATTGGATGTGTTTGGGGAAATGATGGGTGTGGGGGGGCTTGTTGCCCTCCAATCACTTTCGACTATTAGAAAGGGCACTAGAACTATCGATTTCCAATCGAATGAGCCCTTGTGAAGTTTCTACGACGACCCCTTCCATATGAAGTGCCCTGCTCTAAAAGACAAAAATAATAAATGATACATTGTGCCAACATGGTTCTTATATGCCCTCAAGGCATAACTTAAAACCCTTGCCCCAAGGGTTGTGGCGGAATATCCTTTCAACTATTAAAAAAGGCACTAGGCCTTTCAATTTCCAATTGAATGAGCCCTTTTGAAGTTTCTGCGACAACTCTTTAACTAAAAACCTTATATGCCCCCAGGGCATAACTTAACACCCTTGCTCTGAGGGCTGTGGT
This sequence comes from Artemia sp. Qi Xiang Cuo, assembly GCF_049724085.1. Classification (NCBI taxonomy): domain Eukaryota; kingdom Metazoa; phylum Arthropoda; class Branchiopoda; order Anostraca; family Artemiidae; genus Artemia; species Artemia sp. Qi Xiang Cuo. Next base: position 52,496,223 of record NC_142805.1, on the reverse strand, counting down.
GAGAGGGGTTGTAATCTTTTAAGACCTAATTTCCAAAACTTGCAACTATGTTGAATAAAATGGCTATCGAAAAATTTTGATTGGATGTGTTCGGGGAAAAGGTGGTCGTGAGAGGGGGGTTAGTTCCCGTCAAATCACTTTTGACAATTAAAAAGGGTACTAGCCCTTTGAATTTCAAATCGAATGAGCCCTTTTTGAAATTTCTACGACAAAGATTTCAATAAAAACCTTATATGCCCCCAGGGCATAACTTATAACCCTTGCCCTGAGGGTCGTGGGGGAGTGTCCTCCTCAAAAACATATTTTCTACATGGAAACCAACTACGCTGAACAAAATGGCAATCTCAAAATTTTTATTGGATGTGTTTTGGGGAATGATGGGCGTGGGGGTGGGGGGCTAGTTGCCCTCCAATAACTTTTGACTATTAAAAAGGGCATTAGCCCTTTGAATTTCTAATCAAATGACCATTTTTTTAAAGTTTCTACGACAACACCTTCTATAAAAACCTAATCTGCCCCCAGGGCATAATTTAAAACATTGCCCTGAGGGCTGTGGGGGAGTGTCCCCCTCAAAAACATATTTTCTATCTGGAAACCAACTACAATGAGCGAAATGGCTATCTTAAAATTTTTATTGGATGTGTTTGGGGGAATGATGTGCATGGGGGGATAGTTGCCCTAAAATCCCTTTCGATTATTAATAAGGGCACTAGCCCTTTGAATTTCCAATCGAATGAGCCTTTTTTGAAGTTTCTACGACAACGCCTTCTATAAAAACCTTATATGCCCCCAGGGCATAACCTAAAACCCTTGCCCTGAGGGTTGTGGGGGAGTTTCCTCCTCAAAAACATATTCCCTATATGGAAATCAACTACGCTGAACAAAATGGCTATCTCAAAATTTTGATTGGATGTGTTTGGGGGAACGATGGGCGTGCGGGGGCGGGGTGGTGTAGTTGCCCTCAAATCACTTTCGACTATAAAAAAGGGCACTAGCCATTTGAATTTCCAATCGAATGAGCCTTTTTTGAAGTTTCTACGACAACGCCTTCTATGAAAACCTTATATGCCCCCAGGGCATAACTTAAAACCCTTGCCCTGAGGGTTGTGGGGGAGTTTCCTCCTCAAAAACATATTTTCTATCTGGAAATCAACTACGCTGAACAAAATGCCTATCTCAAAATTTTGATTGGATGTGTTTGAGAGAATGACGGGCGTGGGGAGGGGGGGGGCTTGTTGCCCTCCAATCACATTCGACTATTAGAAAGGGCACTAGAACTAGCGATTTCCAATCGAATGAGCCCCTTGTGAAGTTTTTACGACGACCCATTCCATATGAAGTGCCCTGCTCGAAAGGAAAAAAATAAAAAATAACACATTGTGCCAACATGGTTCTTATATGCCCTCAGGGCATAACTTAAAACCCTCGCCCCAAGGGTTTTGGGGGAGTATCCTCCTCAAAAACACATTTTCTATCAGGAAATCAACTACGCTGAACAAAATAGTTATCTCAAAATTTTGATTGGATGTGTTTCAGTAAATGGTGGGCGCGGAAGGGGTTTTTAGTCGCCTTCCAATCACTTTTTACAATCACTTTCGATTATTAAAACGGGCACAAGCCACTCCAATTTCCAATGGAATGAGCCCTTTTCGAAGTTTCTACGACAACTTCTTCGATACGAAGTGCCCTGCTCTAAAGGAAAAAATTAATAAATAATACACTGTGCCAACCTCGTTCTTATATGCCCCCAGGGCATAACTTAAAACCCTTGCATTGAGGGCTCTGAGGGGGTTATCATCCTAAAAGACCTAATTTCCAGAACGTTCAACTACGTTGAACAAAATGGATATCTCGAAATTTTGATTGGATGTGTTTTGGAAAATGGTGGGCGTGAGAGGGGCGTTAGTTGCTATCCAATCACGTTCAACTATTAAAAAAGGCACTAACCTTTTCAATTTCCAATTGAATGAGCCCTTTGGAAGTTTCTACGACAATGCTTTAAATAAAAACTTTATATGCCCCCAGGGCATAACTTACAACCATTGCCCTGAGGGCTAAGGGGGGGAGGGGTTGTCATCTTTAAAGACCTAATTTCCAAAACGCTCAACTATGTTGAATAAAATCGATATCTAAAAATTTTGATTGGATGTGTTCGGGGAAAAGGTGGTCGTGAGAGGGGGGTTAGTTCCCGTCAAATCACTTTTGACTATTAAAAAGGGTAATAGCCCTTTGAATTTCAAATAGAATGAGCCCTTTTTCATTTTTCTACGACACAGATTTCAATAAAAACCTTATATGCCCCCAGGGCATAACTTATAACCCTTGCCCTGAAGGTTGTGGGGGAGTGTCCTCCTCAAAAACATATTTTCTATATGGAAATCAACTACGCTGAACAAAATGGCTATCTCAAAATTTTTATTGGATGTGTTTGGGGGAATGCTGGGCGTGGGGGTGGAGGGCTAGTTGCCCTCCAATAAGTTTTGACTATTAAAAAGGGCACTAGCCCTTTGAATTTCCAATCGAATGACCTTTTTTTAAAGTTTCTACGACAACACCTTCTATAAAAACCTTATCTGCCCCCAGGGCATAACTTAAAACATTGCCCTGAGGGCTGTGGGGGAGTGTCCACCTCAAAAACATATTTTCTATCTGGAAACCAACTACGCTGAGCAAAATGGCTATCTTATCGAATGAGCCTTTTTTGAAGTTTCTACGACAACGCCTTCTATAAAAACCTTATACGCCCCAGGGCATAACTTAAAACCCGTGCCCTGAGGGTTGTGGGGTAGTTTCCTCCTCAAAAAGATATTCCCTATATGGAAATCAACTACGCTGAACAAAATGGATATCTCAAAATTTTGATTGGACGTGTTTGGGGGAATGATGGGCGTGGGGGGGGGGGGGCTAGTTCCCCTCAAATCACTTTTGACTATTAAAAAGGGCACGAGCCTTCTGAATTTCCAATCGAATAAGCCTGTTTTGAAGTTTCTACGACAACGCCTTCTATAAAAGCCTTATATGCCCCCAAGGCATAACTTAAAACCCTTGCCCTGAGGGTTGTGGGGGAGTGTCCTCCTCAGAAATATATTTTCTATTTGGAAATCAACTAAGTTGAACAAAATGCCTATCTCAAAATTTTGATTGGATGTGTTTGGGGGAATGATGGGCGTGGGGGGGGGGGGGGCTTGTTGCCCTCCAATTACTTTCGACTATTAGAAAGGGTACTAGAACTATCGATTTCCAATCGAATGAGCCCCTTGTGAAGTTTCTACGACGACCCCTTCCATATGAAGTGCCCTGCTCTAAATGAAAAAAATAATAAATGATACATTGTGCCAACATGGTTCTTATATAACCTCACAATTTTTATTTCATTTTAATTATACGCTCATCAAAGTTCTCAAATTATCTGCAATATCTTGGCTGGAAAAATAGGCTCGGACAAAGCGCAAATAACACTCCGACCTTTAGAATGTTTAGGGAGCGGCAGCCCTACTCCTGTTTGTGATAATTTTTGTTCATTCCCACTTTGACTTGATTATTCATTAAAGTTTCTGTTCATTTTAGGAGTCACTTACTCATCTAAAGTAGTGTCTGTTAAATTTATGTTTGACGTGATTGTTTATTTTAATTCTTTTCCTTTTAGGTTTCATTTATTTATTGATAGCGGTTTCTGTCTCGTTAAGTTTGAAATATTATTACTTTATTTCTGCTCATCTTAGGTTTTAATACAGCTCTTTATTTTTTATTTTTTGAAAAATTACTTTTTGGAAAACTTTAAATCGGTTTTGTTGATCATTGGTTGAACTTTTCGATCTTAATATTTAGAAAGCCTCTAAGGATCTCAATATTCAATAAATACAAATTTGAAAATATTTAAACTTCATTTAATTTTTCCGAATAATTTCGGTTCATCGATGCAATTTATTTCAAGGCATCAATGAAAATCCTTTGGTGTTAGAAAAGACAAAATCAAGTTCTAAAGCCCCTTAATGAAAAAAAAATGAGCATTAGCCGTCAAAGTTTATTCAAGATCTGTACGGTTCATCAGTATGCCTCTGCAGAAAAGAATTACTGTGTTTTTTTTTAAGGAATACTTTCATTCTTGCATAACTATTCTATGTTTTTGTAAAAAAAAAAAGGGGGGGGGGGAATTACTCGTACAGCCACTATTTATCTTGTATAAAAACATTGCTTCTTTGCTTCATTATCTAATTATTTGTACATTAGATTCTATAGATATGAAACGACAGCCCCGGGACTTGTAATAAGGATTTATTAAAAAGAAAATTCCTAATAGAAGAAGCAAATAAGATATTCACCTCATGAAGAACACTTCTGGTTGAATCACTCATCTTGTCAAATTCGTCAATGCAACATACTCCATTGTCTGCCAAGACAAGGGATCCACTAGAAAAAAAACCTCTATTAGTTCCTATTAGAGGACTTTTTGGACAGAAACTGACCTGATGAAAGTGTTTTATTGTTTTTAGGTTACTTGCTTGACAGAGAAGATTAGTTATTCTCAACGTTCCACGTGGAATAGCGAATCACAAATTATTATGTTTACTAAAATGAGACAAGACTAACAAGTATCTGGATTACTATTGGGGGGTGCACGTGCAATATATAATACCAGACAATCTCACAAGAATTTATCTATACGTGTATATATATATATATATATATATATATATCAGGGCCGTATCCAGGATTTTTGTTCAGGGGGGTTTTTACTAATTTTTTACTTATTTTGGGGGTTTTTACTAATTTTTGACTCAATTTTCGACTAATTTTACTGATTTTTACCTAGGTTTTACTAATTTTCGACTTATTTTCTAGTCAGTCAAAAATTTCGGGGGGGGGGGGGTTCAAACCGGGTAACCCCCCCCCCTGGATATGGCCTTGATATATATATATATATATATATATATATATATATATATATATATATATATATATATATATATATATATATATATATATATATATATATATATATATAATAAAAAAAAAAAAAAAAAAAAAAAAAAAAAATCATCGATTTTTCTTGGCCCAAAAATCGATCGAAATCCATAGGTTATTTCAAAAACTTTAACCGAGTCGAAGAGTCATTCCCTTACGAAGGTTAGAGTTCAAATCATATCAAGTACTTTTGTAGGTTGTCAAGCAGCTACGGGTAGGCCTCAATACCCAAATGTATTAATTGAGACATTCAAATGGAAAAGTTGCTTACTAACAGATTTGACCATAATGTGTGTCAAGGACATCTACCCAATTTTTATTAGGAGCCTTCCCAAGAGCCCTCTTTCTTCATAAGAACCAAACATACCATTTTTTTCGTTATTTTTTTTTTATTTTGGTGCCATGGAGGACAAATATTAAAGCTGCATATATTTGGAAAATAATTGGTATCTTTTCTGTTTACGTTGAGGAACGATGGGATTATTTCAAACTACTAAATGAGGAATAAAAAAATTGAATCACTAGATACTTCCAGGCGCATTCAAAAAAAATTTTGCTGGAAGAAATATGTTAATTAGTTTTTTTTTAGTTACACTAATATAGATTTTTTCCAAGATTCCAATTTCAGGCTAATGAAAGTTTTGCAAAATACATCATTTGAAAAATCACTGAATTTACAGTTTTTTTCCGATTACTTCACTAGGTAGAAGATGAATACCATTTATATGCCTTTTAACACTAATTCTAAATATACCAGTTGCTAACCTCACAAATGTATGGACCCCTGGTAGGGCTAAGAACATGTGTGGAGCCCTGCACAATTCATAGCACGCGAAAAACAAGATTTGCCAGCACAGGTGATATATTAGTTTGTTCGATAGCTTTATTCAAAAACGACTTGTCCTGCCCTCAGTTATTCTAGGGATAATTAAATGTTTTGTCTGCTTTGACTTGATCCTGGACAATCATGTAGACTATGGCTCCATCCTGATTCAGGTGCATTTTTGTTGTAGTATCAATAAAAGAGACAGTTTTCTTTTTTGTTTTTCTATTCTACAACTAAGATCGTCTCACTTTTTCTACTTTATTTCTCATTTATTTTTGCATTGTAATTTGTTTTTGGTTAGATCTTGAAAAATCAACTTGCAATAAATTGCTGTTGTTTTATTTGGTGTGAATTGAACGAGGGAAAGTCAGAACCAGTCAGATAAAAAAAAAAAAAAAAAGGTAAAGAATACGGCATAGGACTTTACAATCCCTACCAGCGGTGCTGATCTCCATTTCACTGTCCTTCAGCCAGAAAGTGCATTGGAGGGTTGTGGGTCAGCCATCCTGTGCTTTCGCATAACCTTCTGTGCTTTCGCCACAGATTTCTTCAAGTACCCATTTAGAGCTGGGTCAATACTGACTGACCTTAGAGAGTCAAGCTACTGACCCCCGTCCCAAACTAAGTAACCAGCGGCAATAGGAATCAAACCCCTTTCCTCAAGGACAAAGGATTTCAAGTCTAGTATGCTAACCACTCGGCTAAGACGGCTCATATATGTTAGATATGATCATTCCTTATAATTCTGAAAAAAATTCTACGGAAATTTTGCTCATAACTTCACAGATATCAAATAAGTTGCTCAAAGCCGAATGTCACAAGTATTTACTGTTCCAAACTTACGGAAATGCGTCTAAGATTATACCAAATAGTTATTTTATTATTATATACAAAAATAAATTAAACAAAAAAAAGAAGTCATAGATAACACTTTCCTCAAATTCCACGTAAAAAAAGAAACAAAAATATTTTTTGTTATATATTTTGAAGGCAAAACCTTTAACGTAAATGTAATATGTTAAGTGTAACGGTTAATCCATACTACATCGCAAAACCTTTCACACTAGCATAACTTACGACCTTATGTTACGTTAAGTCATCTTACAGAGGAAATTTTGTCCGTAAAGTAAGCAACACTTAATTAGAGTCGAGGTGTACTCAGAATTTTACATTACACAAGTTCATGTCAGGTTACGGACGTGTTCAACATAGCAAGAAACCAAATAAAATTTATGGATACAATAGTTTGCTCATGACGATTGTGATGAATTTAGACACTGATTCTGATGGTTTTATGGATTTTTACATCAGCCCAGCGTGAAGGGACTTCACACTATACTTGACTTAACGTAATTTAACTACTTAGTAAATAAATTACGTTCATCTGAATTACGTTACGGTCTTCATAGAAAATTACGTATGTGGGATGAAAGCCGCTTAAAACGCCCTTGGTACCCCCTCTTAGAACGCCTTGCATAATTGAGAGTTGAGTGTTTGTATACAATGTAAAATATACAGCTATATTTTTGTTATTTATTTAAATGTAGCTTCTCTTTATTTGTTCTGAATTCAGTCTGTTTCCTTGTTCTTTTTTTCCTACTGTTAGAACGTCATGTATATTAGAGAGTTTGTCTATAATTTAAGCATAAACTTGATCTTATTAGTCATCTATTTTAGGTCTAGTTTCCATTTATTTGCTATGAAATCAGTTTATTTTCTTGCTCTTTTTTGTTTAATTTTCCTTCTTTCTGGTTTGTGCAGTATTCCGCCTGCTGTATCACGACTTTTTGATGGCTATACAAATAGATAAAAAATATTATGCAAAGAGAGGGATATACTTAGGTTATCTTCTATATATTATATTCTGCACAAGATCTTTTTACTCCTTTTGCTTCTTTCTCTCTTTTTCTTCATTCCGGTTTATGCAGTATTTACACTATTTCGTGACGATATAAATAGATATATATATATCTAAAGAGTGTTACACTTTAGCTAGTAAACTTAGAGTAAAAATCTTTTTATTAAAAACAGATTTTGCTGAATAAATTTTTTGTTTTATGCTTCCTTTTCTTTTTCTTCTTTCCGGTTTGTTCAGTAACATGTGGAAAGAGAGGGTTACACTTTAGAGTGTGGGTCTTCTAGTCTTCTATATATTCTATTCCACACAGCCTTTTTCCACTGTATGCTTATTTTCCTCGTATTATATCAAAAAATGAATCTTCTATTCAAATCAATTTTTTTCCTGGACATTAGAAATTTCTAGGACATAAAATTGTTTCATAAATTCATCATTCTCCATAGTAATCTAATTGGAGAAGCTTCATTTGAAATCGAAGTCTTTTTTGCTTAAAGGCAAAAGTAATTACTAGAACATATTTACTGAAATGGTTCATTTTCACTTTGAGCTATTCAATACCAATTATAGCCAATAGCTGATAGAGGTAAACTACTTCATCTTTTCTATGTACCACGTACTAAGCAGCTTTCCAGTTGAAACAGAGTAAAACTTCCTGCGAAATTCATGATTTTTCAGACTGCTGTGCAGAGTGCTACAAAGTTTGGTCAAAAACGTTAACTTTTATTGGAGCCACTGCCTGTAAACACCGCAGACACAAAGCGAGTCAGCCGAAAAGTACGATTTATCTTATAATTACAAAAAAATTAATTGTTATTTTTTTGTATTTTAGCAAATTTTTAACCGCCTGAAATAGACCAACCCCTCAAAATATTTTTGCACATGGGCCATGATATAGGATTATATTCAACTACAAGTATAATATGTCTGATAGCTGAAAATACGAGATTGGTAAACATAACGTTCAATCTGTTGTTCAAAAATATTTCTTTGCCTGATATCCTACATTCTTTTGGCATCTTACTCCAAATGTTCGGTAAGTGTCTGTAACACCTAGCCAATCACGTAAGGTTATACGACGGGAAGGGGAAGCAAATATTTTTCCAGAGTATTTTTGTTTTGGTGGTTTCTGATCATCGCAAAAGTGTACCCTTTTTTGTCTCACGGCTGGGGGATCGAGCTGAAATAATAGGGAACAGTATTTTTAGGGGTTGGAAATTTATACGAGTACATGAGACTTTTTTTTTTTTTTTTTTTTTTTTTTTTTTTTTTTTTTTTTTTAATGGCTGGGAAAATTATAGGAGTAGCCTAAATGCGACAACTGTTTTTTTTTTTTTTTTTTTTTTTTTTAATGGCTGTCGTCCGATGGGCTATTTTGGTAGTCTATCATATTTCGTTATGCTGCCCATGGTAACAAAATTATTCACATACAGGGTTCCAGCTAAACAAAAAAATAATACCAAAAGAACGACTCTGAAAAAAATAAGGAGAGTAAAGATATCACTCACGTTTGGAGAGCCAATTGGCGCGTTTCTGGGTCTTTGGTGACATAGGCTGTAAGACCAACAGCAGATGACCCCTTCCCTGAAGTGTACTGGGATCTTGGTACCAGATGAAACACATATTGCAGAAGTTGCGACTTTGACGTACCTGGGTCACCACAAAGGAGGATGTTGATTTCCGATCTGTGAAAGGACAATAACTTATATAAAAGTGTGTTAGAAGGAATTATTGTCTAGGGCTATCTTCTGAGAGGAGTCGAATTTAGCTTAAACAGCGGGATTTTACTTCACTCAGTATTTTGATCAAGACCGAATTGAATAGGTGCGAGGCCCTTTTTTTTTTAGAGTCCTTTCGATATAACAAATATTTAAACAAAATAAACCTGCATAGTAGTTTACGTATTTAAAGCAGTTCACATATGTAGTGCAAAATCTCTCTAATATAGGGATATCCCGATTAAATTAAAAATTTTACATGCACTTTAACGGGTATCAGTTTTGTCTATTATAAAATATATATCATATAATAATAAACATATTATTAATCTCATCCAGTAATGCAAACATAAAATAAATACATTTTCAGTTATTTGAAAAACTCATAATTTATTCCTTATCGTCAAAAATAATTTGCTTTAAATATCAAAATACTTTTTTTTTGTTCATTTTGCTTGTAAGGGGGTGCCTTTTCAAATACGAAACCCGGATGGGCCCTATTGCCCTTTATCCGGTCATGATTTTGATCTGAGCTGAAAAAATCTTTCTCTAGCATACAAAATTGTGTGATATAAATCTGTAATTGTGAACTAAGCAGGAAAAATAGAGGCCTTAAGCTATGCAAAAAATGTCAAAATAAGTTTTTCAAAGAAGATAGATTTAACAATGCTAGAAAACAAAATCTAAAATGCATCTCCTGAGACAATATAGATGGCACCCTATCTAAAAAGTAATACGTTTTAAATTACCAACTTTAGAAAAATTAATTTCCACTCTCCCAAGAACCCTTAAATAAACTGTCTGCATTCACAAGGATTTAATAATATTTGACTAAGTACGTTATTTCATCCCTCGGATCCTCCAAGCTGCCAACCCAGCATCAATTAATCCAAACAAATAACAGACACCTGAAAAAGATATCCCCTTAGGCGATATATTAAATATATTTTAAAGTAAAATACTTCACTTAGTACAGAATATTAATTACTAATAAAAACTGAAAACGGCTGAAAGAATAAATTTCATGGTTTCAGACCTAAAGTGACACACGAAATTTTTTTTCTAATTGAAAATAGGCTAAGCAACTTTTTGACGACGTGGACCAGTTACTAACTTCTCCTTTTTCTAAACTTATACGACAATGCTCTTCGCTAACGCCTTAAAGTAAAAATCCTATCTAACTGAATTCTAACATAATTTGCACTTTACTGAAAAAATATAAATGTTTTTACTTTCATAGCTTTAATAAATCAAATAATATTAACATTTTCATTACTAAATATCCGTGTATGTATATTAAACCGACAATGCACATTCATTTGTATTTTTTTCAGTAAAGTGCAAATTATGTTCTGGCCTACGGAAGTCATAGAGGTTTTGAGCCCTAATCCTGTTAATTTCTGACCATTTTGAGTTTGACTCGGTTATTTATTGTAATTTCTGTGCATTTTGAGTTTCATTTATTTATCGATGCTGATTTGTGGTAGTTTCACGCTTAGTAGATTATTTGATTTTACTTTTGCTCATTTTTGGTTTAATGGAGTTCTTCACTTTTCTTTGAAAAACTTCTTTTGTGGAAATTTTTTTTAATTAATTTCAAGATAAAACCATTCAAAATATCCACTGATTATGGGAAACATCATCAAGGCCATTTAGCCAACGCTGGGTTTGTGATATTTTTACACGCGGACACAGAAGCGTAACTTTTGGAATGCCACAGATGACAGGGAGTGGACCATGGTAATTGTGTTTATGTTTAATTATATAGAACTTATGAGAAAAGAAAGAAGCAGAAATGTGTAACCAAAAAATCATTACTTTTCCCTAGGTTACCAAACTGTCAGAATTCAGTTAGATAGGATTTTTACTTTAAGACGTTATCGAAAAGCATTGTCGTATAAGTTAGAAAAAGGAGAAGTTCTGGAGAAGAACTGGTCCACGTCGTCAAAAAGTTACTTAGCCTTGGGAAGGCATAGAGCTTTTGAGCCCTAATCATGTTAATTTCTGACCGTTTTGAGTTTGACTCGGTTATTTATTGTAATTTATGTGCATTTTGGGTTTCATTTATTTATCGGTGCTGACTTGTGGTAGTTTTACGCTTGGTAGATTATTTGATTTTAATTTTGCTCATTTTTGGCTTAATGGAGTTCTTTACTTTTCTTTGAAAAATTTGTTTTGTAGAAAGTTTTTTTTTTAAATTAATTTCTGTTCGTTTTATACTGACATAAAATTTTCAGGGAAAAAGAAAATAACAGTTAAAATCTTTTCGTTTTTTTTAAGACTTTATAGTTTGGCCTGCTATTTGTTTGCTGGAGAAAATTTTTCAGCAATTTTTAACAGCATACACCCTTTTAAAAATCTGGACACAAATAGTAGTGTTTAATTTAGTTTCATACCTCCTCTAGTTGACCTGAAATAGAAAACTTGATACCATTCGCAAAAAAATCTGTTTACTTTCTTTGATAGCTTGGACACACTTACGCAATTTTGATTTGGTTAAATTTTAAGAGCAGAAGTAGCCACAAAAGTTTAAACATAATAACCTCAGTTGTTCTTGGGTTACTGCTGAGATGCCTTATTGGGAATTAGCATTAACAAAGTGCATTTTGATTTAATCTTAAGGCAATATTTAGTTTTTAAACATATCGGGAAAACGGGAGGGTGGGCGTGGGAGGGGAATTAGTGGCCCTCCAATCACTTTCAACTATTAAAACGGCACTAGCCATTTCTATTTTCAATCGAATAAGCCCTTTTCAAATTTTCTACGACAACTCCTTCGATACGAAGTGCCCCGGTCAAAAAAAAAAAATTACCCACATTGCTCTTTACTCTAAAATAAATAAAAAAGTTTTTTTTTAACTGAAAGTAAGGAGCAACATTAAAACTTAAAACGAACAGAAATTATTCCGTATATGAAAGGGGCTGTCCGCTCCTAAACGCCTCGCTCTTTACGCATAAGTTTTTTATCGTTTTAAAAAATTGCGTTGTGAGAAAGAGTCTAACTTTAGCGTAAAGAGCGAGGCGTTGAGGAGGGGACAGCTCCTTCCATATACGGAATAATTTCTGTTGTGTTACGGATCCGCTGAATCTGATGGTGTGATTTTCATTAAGAACTTTTAGAGGGTGTTTCAACCTTTTTTCCAAAATCAGGCAAATAGTTTTTTTCCAAAATCACAAACTGTTTGAAAATGTCAAGCCTTCCAATCACTTTCTACTATTAAAAAAGGCACTAGCCCTTTCAATTTCCAATCGAATGAGCCCTTTTTGAGTTTCTACGACAACGCTTTATATAAACACCTTATATGCCCCCAATTAAAACCCTTACCTTGACGGCTGTGAGGGGGTTGTCATCCTCAAAGACCTAATTTCCAGAACTTTCAACTACGTTGAACAAAATGGCTATCTCAAAATTTTGATTGGATGTGTTTGGGGAAATGGTGGATGTGAGAGGGTCGTTAGTTGTTCTCCAGTCACTTTCAACTAATAAAAATTTACTAGCCCTTTCAATTTTCAATCGAATGAGCTGTTTTGAAGTTTCTACGACAACACTTTCTATAAAAACCTTATACCCCACAAGGAGATAACTTACAACCCTTGCCCGGAGGACGGGGGGGCGGGTGTCGTCCTCAAAGACCTAATTTCAAGAACTTTCAACTACGTTGAAAAAAATTGCTATCTCAAAATTTTAATTTGATGTGTTTGAAGAAATGGTGGGCGTGAGAGGGGGGGGGGGGTTAGTTGCCGTCCAATCACTTCCGAATATTAAAAAGGGCACTAGCCCTTTCAATTTCCAATCGAATAAGCCGTTTTTAAAGCTTCTACGACAACACTTTCTGTAAAAACCTTATATGACCTCAGGGCATAACTTATAACCCTTGCCCTGAGGGCTGTGTGGGGGCGTCATTCTCAAAAACCCAATTTGTAGAGCTTTCAACTACGTTGAACAAAATGGCTATCTAAAAATTTCGATTGGATGTGATTGGGGAAATGGTGGAAGTGAGAGTGGGGTTAGTTGCCCTCCAATCACTTTCGACTATTAAAAAAGGCACTAGCCCTTTCAATTTCCAACTGAATGAGCCCTTTTTGAAGTTTTTTCGAGAGCGCTTAATATATAAATCTTACCCAGGGCAAAACTTATAACCCTTGCCCTAAAAGCTGTTGGGGGAATGTCATCCTCAAAGAAATAATTTCCGGACCTTCTAACGACGTTGAACAAAATGGCCATATCGAATTTTTGATTGGATGTTTTTGGGGGAATGGTGGGCGTGATAGGGGTGTTAGTTATCTTCCAATCACTCGACAATTAAAAAGGGCACAAGCCATTCTAATTTTCAATCAAATGAGCCCTTTTTGAAGTTTCTACAACACTGCTGTCTAAAAAAATCTTCTCTGCCCCAGGGCATAACTTACAACTCTTGGCCTAAGGGCTCTGAGGGGCTTATCATCCGCTAAGACCTTATTCCTACAACTTTCAACTACGTTGAACAAAATGGCTATCTAAAAAATGCGATTGGATGTGTTTGGGGAAAAGGTCGACGTGAGAGGGGGGTTAGTTACCATCCAATACCTTTCGACTATTAATTAAAGACAAAGCTTTCAATAAAAACCTTATATGCCCTCAGGGCATAACTTACAACCCTTGCACTGAGGGCAGTGGGGGGAGTGTCATCCTCAAAGATATAGTTTCCGGACCTTTCAACTGCTTTGAACTCACTGGCTATCTAAAAATTTTGATTGGATGTGTTTTGATAAATGGTGAGCGTGGAAGGGGTGCTAGATGCCTTCCATTCACTTTCGACAATTAAAAAGGACATTAGTCATTTCAATTTCCAATCAAATGACCCCTTTTTGAAGTTTCTGCGTCAGAGCTTTCTATAAGAACCTTATATTCCTCCAGAGCGTAACTTACAACCCTTGCCCTCAGGGCTGTGGGGGGTTGACATCCTCAAAGACCTAATTTCTAGGACTTTCAACTACGCTAAACAAAATAGCTATCTCAAAATTTTGATTGGATGTGTTTGGGGAAACCTTGGGCGTGAGAGGGGGGTGAGTTAGTTGCCCTCCAATCACTTTCAACTATTAAAAAGGGCACTAACCCTTTGAATTTCCAATCGAATGAGCCTTTTTGAAGTTCCTACGACAAAGCTTTCTATAAAAACTTATTATGCCCCCACGGCCTAACTTAAAACCCTTTCCTTGAGGGCTGTGGGAGGAGTTTCCTCCTCAAAAACATAATTTTTATCTGGGAATTAACTACGCTGAACAAAATGGCTATCTCAAAATTTTGATTGGATGTGTATGGGGAAATTGTGGGCGTGGAAGGGGTGTTAGTTGCCTTCCAATCACTTTCGACTATTAAAAAGGGCACTAGCAATTCCAATTTCCAATTGAATGAGCCCTTTTCGAAGTTTCTACGACAACTCCTTCGATACGAAGTGCCATGGTATGGAAAAAAAATAATACATTGTGCCAACATCGTTCTCTACTTAGGCAGCGCTATTGCGCTGCCTATGATAACCTCTTCAAAGGGGTTAACCTACTGACCCACTTGAAATACTGGAAGCTGAAGTTGAGGAAGACAGTATTTTTTCATAAAATTTCATCGTAACACGTCTAGTTCTTTTAGCTTTTTTTAAGTTCTCCTGTCTTTCTTCTTGCATTCTAACTGAGGTGATCGTAATTAATGCAAAACTCCTCAAATTAACTATATCCAGTGACTTTGAACGGGAGTTCCCAATACCTTTAGACAATCTGGTTCTTTATCCTCTTCCCTAAGCTGTTGAATACCTTCAGTAGCCCCTTTTCCCGTTTATCCTCTTTACATATCTTCCCCCAGACCACAGATGGTATAGTCCTGCCCCTGTTTTGCATATTGACCTTTCCAGTAAATTTTCCGATTGAAGTGAATCAGTTCAAAAGCAAAACCTATACAATCATCTATAAAAAGGACAAAGTTACTCTTGTTAAGAGAAAAAAAAAATTAATTCCTTTCAACAAGAGAAGGACTAATATGTGTTTAAAAGTCGCAAAGTTAGCTTTAGGGACCTAAAGAAAGATATTTTTCCCGAGTCCCAATACCCTGTTATCCCTAGTTTCCCAATACCCTAATTTCAACCAAGGTCCCTCTTTCTTCCCCGATTTACTCCCACACAGAACAGTATTGAAAAATTGGAGCTCCTCATTGGTTGATCTTACTTCCTTCTTGTTCATATTCTGCGTTTAGAGAGCATTCTGCTGATAAAATCTAGCCAGATTTTATATTATACTTTGTTTTTTTAAACGCTTTTTTAACTTTGCCGTTTGAAATTTTTTATTTTATTTTAATCTATGCGTTATTTCTATTCATTTTCTATTCTCCTGTACCCTTTTGTCTTTTCCTTCCTTGCTGTACCGTTCGTCAGCTCCTTACTCTTTTTGTCATTTTTACTTTTTTGTGTATGTATGTGTGTATTTTTTAATTTTGATAGATTGCGATTTTACCCTTTTTAGATTATATCTGTTTAATTCATGCATCGTACCGCACGAGGCAGTAATTAAAGAATTAAAGAATATGGTACTATTATTTTATTACTGTACCATTTCCTTTAGAAGATGAAAATGCTGAAAGCATCGGCTGATAAAAATGTAGGAACAAATCTGTTTTTAAAATCTAGCAGGGGGGGGGGCATTTCTTCAATAAAAAACACCAAGAAAGGGCATTTTTCAGTGAAAATGCCCAGTGAAATTCTTACTTTTGACGCTTTTTTACTTGTTCCGTTTTGGGCTTTGAATCTATCTTCTTTTTGACTCTATCTTTTTTACTTTGTCATATTCATTTTTTGGGCTTTGACTCTATCTTCTTTTTAACTCTTATCCTTTTTACTTGGTAATACTCCGTTTTTGGGCTTTGCCTCTATCTTCTTTTTAACTCTTATTCTTTTTACTTTTTCATATTCTATTTTTGGGCTTTGACTCTATCTTCTTCTTAACTCCTATCTTTTTATTTTGTCATATTCCGGTTTAGGGATTTGACTCTATCTTCTTCTTTTTTGGTTTACAAATTTTCAACTAGTTAGATAATTCACTTGACAGTTTCACTTGTGGAACCGTTGTGGAATCGTGATCAATTATTGTAAACTGTCTTTCTTGTTTTTCATGTTTTGCACGATAGAGATGTAAAATAAAAAAAATATTCCCTATAAAAAAAAACAAATGTAATATTTCACTCACCCCCTACCACGGATAAATAAGTTTTAGGCCAGCCACAAGTCAAGCAGATATGCCAAAAAACTCTAGGATCTTTCATTTCGTATTTCCCATATCATCTTCTTCTTTTTTTCCTTTCTACTTAAACATTATAAACTTTAAAATAATTATACTTATAAGCTATTTTTTTAATAATTCTTGAAGACGTAATGTCCAATTTTCAAACACAAGAGGAAAACGACCTTGGATAATTCGCTGGGATTCCCCCCTATTTTTCTGGGGTTAGTTCCCATGATTTATAAAGTTTAATACATCGTTATAGATCAATATATCTGATACTACGCAACACTTATGACAGGAGAACAGAGGGAAAATATCATACAAAAAGCCAATTCATCCTCAAAATCCCCAGTAAGTACCATTGAATTTATGCAAGGACAAGGAAAAAGGTGTCCTGTAAAGATTTAGTTACTGCCTTTCATTTCTTTATGAAGATGCTCTTGAAGAAGGCAAAAGAGGACAAATAATAAAACTGAGAAGAAGCAATGGCGATTATGAACTATGGTTGCCGATTCGACGATTTATAATTTACTAGATTTTGACAGTAGATTTACTAGACTGAGCCCCGTTTTACTAGATGTTGCCAAAAAAGAGCGTGTAGCAACTTTCACCATGACACACGGAAAATCGTCAAAAAGGAGATGAAGCATTTTTATATTTTTAGACTCATTATAGTTTACACAGCTGAAAATGACATCCTGCTGTTTGCTCGAACGAGGCCAAAGACAACAGACAGCAGCGGAAGGATACAAGTGCCTTCTCGTTCTTTGAAAACCTGAAAATAACCAAAGCCAAGGAATACCTAAAAAATTAAGACTGAACTGGCATCTCGAATCCAACAGGTCAAAAAAGCTTTATTTCACCAAAGAACAATTTTATTTTTATACATCCAGTTTTTTGTCGAACATGAGTTTTTCAATGCCAATTAATTGTCCTTCACGATAAAATGAAAGTTCAAAATAGGGATAAAATCCTTTTTAATAGACAGTGTATAGAAATTCACAAAAAACACCAGATATTTCGGTCACATATACCGTCATCAGTAGTAAAACTAAACTTAAACAATTTAAAACAAAAGTTTATATACGAAATCAAATAAAACTACATATTGTTTAATTCTCTAATTCTTTTCAAAGCAAAGGCGGAAGCTAGCCTCTTTGACCTTCTTGGATTCGGTTCATTAGCGTTTAATGATATAACACTTGGACAAAAGTCAACTACATTGGGTGAATTGAACTTTACTCTGTCAGATCTTAATTAATTATCATAGATAGATTTCAGCCCAAATTTACCTGTGCCCCAATTCAAAGCAATATTCTTGAATAAGATTTTCTTTATTTCAAGAGTTTCACGAAAATTTTGCTTTAAACTCCGATCCCTAGAAATCAGAGACATTCTCGAACAAAATAAAATGGTCTCGGAAATAGAAAATATGTTCTGAAAGGGCTGAAGTAAAATCTCCAGACTTACAATCTTCGGCTTTAAAGCAAGATTCTAATTCTGAAGATTTTACTTCAGCCGTTTCAGAACATATTTTCAATTTTCCAGACCATTTTATTTTGTTCGAGGATGTCTCGTTGATTTCTAGGGATCGGGGTTTAAAGCCACAAGTCAAGCAGATATGCCAAAAAACTCTAGGATCTTCCATTTCATATTTCCCATATCATCTCCTTTCTTTTTTCCCCTTTCTCATTAAACATTATAAACTTTAAAATAATTATTCTTATAAGCTATTTTTTAATAATTCTTGAAGACGTAATGTCCAATTTTCAAACACAAGAGGAAAACGACCTTGGATAATTCGTTGTGATTCCCCCCTATTTTTCTGGGGTTAGTTCCCATAATTTATTAAGTTTAATACATTGTTATAGATCAATATATCTGATACTACGCAACACTTATGACAGGAGAACAGAGGGAAAATATCATACAAAAAGCCAATTCATCCTCAAAATCCCCAGTAAGTACCATTGAATTTATGCAAGGACAAGGAAAAAAGGTGTCCTGTAAAGATTTAATTACTGCCTTTCATTTCTTTATGAAGATGCTCTTGAAGAAGGCAAAAGAGGACAAATAATAAAACTGAGAAGAAGCAATGGCGATTATGAACTATGGTTGCCGATTCGACGATTTATGATTTAATAGATTTTGACAGTAGATTTACTAGACTGAGCCCCGTTTTACTAGATGTTGCCAAAAAAGAGCGTGTAGCAGCTTTCACCATGACACAAGGAAAACCGTCAAAAAGGAGATGAAGCATTTTTATATTTTTAGACTCATTATAGTTTACACAGCTGAAAATGACATCCTGCTGTTTGCTCGAACGAGGCCAGAGACAACAGACAGCAGCGGAAGAAGGATACAAGTGCCTTCTCGTTCTTTGAAAACCTGAAAATAACCAAAACCACGGACAAGCTAAAAAATTAAGACTGAACTGGCATCTCGAATCCATCAGGTCAAAAAAGCTTTATTTCACCAAAGAACAATTTTATTTTATAGATCCTGTTTTTTTGTCGAACATGAGTTTTTCAATGCCAATTAATTGTCCTTCACGATAAAATGAAAGTTCAAAATAGGGATAACATCCTTTTTAATAGACAGTGTATAGAAATTCACAAAAATCACCAGATATTTCGGTCACATATACCGTCATCAGTAGTAAAACAAAGCTAAAACAATATAAAACAAAAGTTTATATACGAAATTAAATAAAACTACATTTTGTTTAATTCTCTAATTCTTTTCAAAGCAAAGGCAGAAGCTAGCCTCTTTGACCTTCCTGGATTCGGTTCATTAGCGTTCAATGGTATAACATTTGGACAGAGGTAAATTATATTGGGTGAATTGAACTTTATTCTGTCAGATTTTAATAAATTATCATAGATAGATTTCAGCCCAAATTCACCTGTATCCCGATTCAAAGCAATATTCTTGAATAAGATTTTCTTTATTTCAAGAGTTTCACGAAAATTTTGCTTTAAACCCTAATCCCTAGAAATCAAAGAGACATTATCGGACAAAATAAAATGGTCTGGAAAATTGAAAATATATCCTGAAAGGGCTGAAATAGAATCTTCAGATTTAGAATCTTGCTTTAAAGCCGAAGATTCTAAGTCTGGAGATTTTACTTCAGACCTTTCAGAACATATTTTCAATTTCCGAGACCATTTTATTTTGTTCGAGAATGTCTCTGATTTCTAGGGATTGGAGTTTAAAGCAACATTTTCGTGAAACTCTTAAAATAAAGAAAATCTTATTCAAGAATATTGCTTTGAATTGGGATACAGGTGAATTTGGGCTGAAGTCTATCTATGGTATTTTATTAAAATCTGACAGAGTAAAGTTCAATTCACCAAGTGTGGTTGACCTTTGTCCAAATTTTATTTCAATGGACGCTAATGAACCGAATCCAGGAAGGTCAAAGAGGCTAGCTTCCGCCTTTGCTTTGAAAAGAATTAGAGAATTAAACAATATTTAGTTTTATTTGAATTTGTATATAAACTATTGTTTTAAATTGTTTAAGTTTAGTTTTACTACTGATGACGGTCACTGTATATGTGACCGAAATATCTGGTATTTTTGTAAATTTCTATACACTGTCTATTACAAAGGATTTTATCCCTATTTTGAACTTTTATTTTATCGTCATGGAAAGGCAGTGTGGTCTCTGACATTATCTAATTGTCCTTCAAAAAAAAAAAAAAAAAAAAATCACATGCCGTAAAATGGTAACCGAAAAAATCAACAAAATGAAGGTGGAAGCAAAAAGCGGACCAAAAACACAACTGAATCTGAAAGATTTTCAGTCTTTTATTCATAGTGACGTCAATTAACGAGAAATTAGTGGAGAGGGGGGATATATGCGTCAGATTCAGGGATTCAGGGGATGGGACGAACTTGTTTCAGTTGTTTCAATTAAAATACCAAAAGTACTTTTCGTTGCCTACACCAAATAAACGTACTTTTTAAATCTAGGGGGAGGGCAAAGAAATCTAGGGGAGCAAATGCCCCCTGCTCCCCAGCTGACAGCACTTGCTATTTATCAAGCCATCACAGTCGAATGGTTAGAAGACGGTGGTTCAAGCCCTGATGTCACGGGTTATTTGGTTTGGAACGGAGGTCAGTGGCGTGACTCTGTAAGCTCAGCCTGAGTCAACCCAGTTCTAGATGGGTAACTCGAGAAATCTGGGAAAGGTAAACAGGAAGGGAGTGCGAAAGCACAGGATGGCTGGCCCCAATCCCCATTGCACTTCCTGGCCGAAGGACCATGTAACGGAGATCAGCACCGCCGATAGGGACTGCAAAGTCCAATATCGTATTCTTTCCATTTACTTTTTTATTGGCTCATTATCAATTAGGCACAATTTTTTGTCCTGTAATTTAGGCTCATGCTGAACCAAAACCTTCCATTTTTTTACACTCATCAACAAGAGTTGGTCAAATTTGCCCATTCGAAAAGGCAGATTCCGAAGACAAAGTAGTTTTAAGTGCATTACAGCTGCAATTATCTAAGTATTCAAACAGTTTCTGCCGCTAATTTCATCACACTAGTGCTAAAGAATTGACGTTCTGTGCCGCCTGGTGCATGGGACAAAGCATTTAGGGTAAGCATGAACTTAAGTAGAACCAAAACACTGACTGACCGCCATCCTTTATTGAACTTTTTACGGGAGCCTCTTGCTTCCACATTTCAACAATGATTTCTCGAAGGTTATGCAACTTCTCATATTTGCTCTCCAAGTCTTCTAGCCTTCCCATTTTCTCAGCTTCAGTTTTACAGTCTCTCACAGTAAAGTTTTTCAACCTCTACAAAAAAGGAGAAAAGTGACACTCATTCATTGCCTTGGCAAATCCACTTCTGCAGGGCAAAAAGCTCTAAAAAATATGAGACCAGGGTCGTCCTGTTATGTTCTAGTGCGGAATTGGTTTGCAAGTTCATTGAGATAGGAAAGACACAATTTTGGAATGGCTACAACACAAAACCAACTGTCCACTTTAGACAGGTTTCCACTTTTGTCTCAGTATGTATACATAATCTTATGTTTTCGAGCTTGAAAAAATTTCCCAGATTCCCTACATTCAGGGTAATAAACTTGTCTTTCATCTTCTCCGGATGAATATAGCATTGAAGAATAGAACAATAAAATTTGTGCGTCCGTTTCAAAAGACAGTGAATCCTTGTACTATTTGACTACATCTCGAGGTTGAACTTAAGGAACTTTGTCAGTATCAGAGTTTACGCTCTAGCGCTGCTAATAGTAAAGAGCCATAAGACTTCAATGCATTCTTATTTATTTTTTTTTCCTAGAGCCACTTCATATAAAAGGGATGGTTGTATAAGCTTCGGAGCGGGATAATTCGATTGGAAATTTAAAGTTCTAGTGCCCTTTTTAAGAGCCAAAATTAATCGGAGGGCATCCAGCCCTCCCCCCCCACATGTCTTTTTTCATCCAAAGACGTCCCTTCAAC
This sequence comes from Artemia sp. Qi Xiang Cuo, assembly GCF_049724085.1. Taxonomy (NCBI): domain Eukaryota; kingdom Metazoa; phylum Arthropoda; class Branchiopoda; order Anostraca; family Artemiidae; genus Artemia; species Artemia sp. Qi Xiang Cuo. Next base: position 52,474,145 of record NC_142805.1, on the reverse strand, counting down.
ATTTTTAGATTCCTACCATGTTCCTTAGGGGTTGAAATAACTCGCAGAGTCCCCGAGGCAAGGGCTGCAAATTGTGCAAAGTTTTTTTTTTTTTATTGGGAAAAAGGGGCATGTTTAACCCGGGTCTCCAAAAAGACTTAGGGTATTAAGGAAAAACTTCAAAGAAACGTTGAGAGAAATGTCACATAAAATCAAAACACACTATGTGCATGCTGGTTGTCAAAAGGGCGTATCAACAATATCTACTGATCAGCTGAGGATTTAAAATGAAACTTCCAGGGTAATTTGAGGAAGATGTTGAAGAATAATCGGAGGAAAACCAGCCCCCTTGACCGTTGCACCCCCTCCCCCTCAACACTGATCGATTTTTTGAAAAAGCCATTTTGTGCAAAATAGTCAAAAGGTCTAACAATTGTGCCTCCGGGGATGTCATGCCCCTACATCCCCGGCGCAAGGATTGCAACAAATTACACAATTTGGTCTTTCATTATATCAGGAGTTTATCATTGGCCAAAGAGCAAATGTTGAATTGTGGGTGAGTCAAAAAAGGATAAGGACATTAAACTACACTGGAAACACTGGCCTCTGCCGCTGAGAAAATTGGTCTGAAAATAAATTGGTCGAAGACCAAGATAATGCCCGTTGAGAAAACGCCGTCCAACCCCCTGTCATCTGTGGAAATTTGTGGCCAAACTGTAGAGGTAGTCAAGCAGTTTACCTACCTTGGTTCAATTGTCTGCTCAAACGGAAGCCTAGATGCCGAAATATCAGCAAGAGCGGCAAAATCAAACTCTGTCTTCGGTCGCCTTCTAAAAACAGTCTTCCATAAACCCATTTTGTGCAAAATAGTCAAAAGGTCTAACAACTGTGCCTCCGGGGATGTCATGCCCCTACATCCCCGGCGCAAGGATTGCAACAAATTACACCATTTGGTCTTTCATTATATCAGGAGTTTATCATTGGCCAAAGAGCAAATATTGAATTGTGGGTGAGTCAAAAAAGGATAAGGACATTAAAACTACACTGGAAACACTGGCCTCTGCCGCTGAAAAAACTCGGTCTGAAAATAAATTGATCGAAGACCAAGATAATGCCCATTTAGAAAACACCGTCCAACCCCCCTGTCATCTGTGGATATTTTTGGTCAAACGGTAAAGGTAGTAAAGAAGTTTACCTAACTTGGTTCCATTGTCTGCTAAAACAGACGCCTATATGCTGAAATATCGGCAAGAGCGGCAAAAGCAAACTCTGTCTTCGGTGGCCTTCTAAAAACAGTCTTCCATAAACCCCAGATCAGCCGCCTCACCAAAGCACGAATATATTCTGCTTCGGTTGCCAGCGTTATGCTCTATTCTGCCGAGACTTGGTCGCTGACTCCGACACAGACACTGAAGGTAGATGCCATCCAGACTAAACACCTCCGAAAAATCGAACGCTCCCGATGGTCCGACAGGTTACGAAATTCGAAAATCCTCAGGTCCTTCAAACTCCCACCTGTGTCCGAGCAGCTTGAGTCTCGCTCGCTGCGTTGGTATGGTCATCTGCTCCGTCTGCCTGCCCAAACACCCGCCCGGCTCATCTTCGATTTCGACCCAGCTGCAAACGGCTGGAGGCGTCCTAGGGGAAGACCACGCACCAGATGGGCGGACGTCATTTCGTGATCGACTCGCCTCCAGAAACATCAACCCGGCTGAAGCGACAACCCTCGCCCTAAACCGACCACTCTGGAGAAGACTGACGGCGCTGACAACTGGTTCCCTCTACGCTGGCGACGCTGCCGAGCAAGAGCTTTAATTGAAAAAAATAATTGACATTAAGGTGAAACTTCGAGGAATGTTAAGAGGTAAGTTGAACAACCCTCTGGGGATGATATAAACCCAAACAGCCTCTGGGGCCAGGGCTGTCACGTATATGGGAGTAAACGCAGCAGTTTTACCAACTCCTGCCGTGAGTTTACAGATGGTGCCATGCCACAATTTTCCATTTGGCTAAATAAAGAGCATTAAAATAGTAACATGATATGTACCAAAATCTGAATCTTGGTCGATAAATGCAGCAGTTTTATCGACTCGTGCAGTGATTTTACGTATGGTATTCGAAACAAATATTATGCTAATTATTGACCAAAAAAAGTTGGTAAAATCTCTTGCTCTCCCTCCCCCCAAACATTTGGGCTAGTAACGACCCGGCCCGGGCAACGGCTGTTAGTTATACAAGTTGCCCATTGTTTATTTATAAGGTTTGCTACTGGGAAAAGAAGCATGCTTGATCCTGGGTCTCCGAAAAGGCTCAGGGTATTAAGCTGAAAACCTTAATCGACACCTTATCAAAGAATAAATGAAGCCCAAAACGAGCAAAAATTAAAATAAATGATCAGATTAAATATAAAAATCACAGATAATGATTTAAATGAATAAATAAATCTTAAAACGAGAAAAAATCAAATTGAATATCCAAGTCAAACTTAGAATGAACAAGTTACTACAAACAGGAGTTTGGCCACTGCAACCTTACCCCTCCCTTAACCGTAAAGTTATAAAGCTTATTGTATCAGTTGCGCTTTACTGAAGATGAAAATATATAAAAGAGTATATATAGCATTTTATAAAAATTATATTATTAATATTATACTATTCATATATAAAATAAACATTTTAAGGACATACGTCAAAAATATAAAAATTACAGTGAAATAAAATCATGGATTGGTGAGATTTTTCAGGAATTAGAATCATTATGCATAAAATATTCAGTTTATTTTCATTAGTTCTTTCCAGTTCTTTTCAGTGATATTCATTATTATTGTGATTAATGTTTGTTTTTCGTCAATATTTAAAAAATTAAAGCTCACTGTTCAGAATGTATATAGTATTCAATAAAACGGAATAGGTTATAGAGCTTTTAAGGTTAGGGGCGAAGAAGGAGAAGGGGGCAGTAGCCAAACTCCTGTTTGTATTACAACGCAATTTCAACGAGTTCTTGAGAAGCTAATATTAGTGACGTGACTACTATTCACCCTCTGTGCCTTGGGTTCCGTTCTCCACAAACGGACAGCACCTTTTATGTTTTTTAATACACATCAAACACTTCACAGTAACGAACTGCAAGCAAGAAGCCACTCGGGCCAATAGTAAGCGACACCCTAAAAAAAGGAATTTCGATATCAATTAATGCATCAAAAGAATTAGCTTTTTATGCTGATTCCAAATACAAAGCTCACTAAGTTTGATGTTTTTCGTCAAAAGCAATAAACCTGAGAAAACTTGCCAGATTTTCGAAAAGGGGGGAGAAACACCCTTAAACTTATTGTCCCGATTTTTAAGACCGACTGCTGAAACACAAGGTCCGTTGAATTGGAATACGTAAAGAGCGAGAAATTTAGGAGGAGACAGTCCCTCTCATATTCGGAATCATTTCTGTTCGTTTTAAGTTTTAATGTTGCTGCTTACTTTTGGTTGAAAAAAAAGTTTGTTTTATTTAATTTCACTAAGCAGGCGAGCTGACTAACGAAAGCACGATGGAAGTCTGACTTTTGACAATTTCATGGATTTACCCTCTTTTCTTGGGTAGGCTCCCTTAGTGTTGAAGCATAATCGAATCATTTGGATACAGAACTTGTGGTTAAACGTACTTCATCAAGATCAATGTGTATCTGACAGTACGCAACAGAAATAAAAGGAGAAAAATTAAATATAAATTTAGTTACAAAAAAATCAATTCAGTTTTCCCTCCTTGAGATGGGTTCAAAAGACTCCCTCGAAGAAAAACTTTGGGCCGAAAATGATCCAATTCGCGTGTTTAACTAATGCCCCCTAAGCCTCTGGCAAAAGGAATCATGACTTGCAACCTGATGGTTTTTTTTAAAATAGAAAATACTCTCTTTTGGGGACCAGGAGCCCACTGACATTATCTGTGCAATGGGTGAACTAGCTTCACCCGTTGTATGATTTCATATGACTGTTTTCAGATCTGAAGATTACTGATTGGCTGGGAGTTACGGAAATATGCCAATTATACAAGTATATATTCCACTTTGACAATATGTCAAGGCCTGGACACCAATGTCTAAATAATCACACTTGGGCAGAGGGAAGCATTATGTCCTGATTAAAACTCTTAAATTCTTTTAACCCGCAATGTGTAATTGAGTAACGTCTAATTTTTCATTGTAACTTATAGGAAAAAACTAGCTTTGAACGTTTAATGTTTATTTGAACGTTCATTTGTTCGTGATAGAAAGGCAGTGTGGTCTTGGAAAAAAATACCTAAAGGTATTACGTCGTATACATGGGGAGATGTGACCAATCCAGAAAATTTAGTAATTTATCATGGGATGTATGTGAAAAGATACAAGGAAAAGCCAATTCATTCTCAAACTTTCCATAAAGTACCATTGAATGCACACAAGGACAATGAAAAAGGTGTCCTGCAAATATTTAGTCACTGCCTTTCATCTTTACGAAGAAGCACTTTGAATAAGGAAGAAAAGAAGAAGAAGAATAAACCTCCTTAAGTTATCAATTGCATTAAGTGTCTATTCAAAATGAAAAAATCCGTAGATAAAATATGCTGACAATCAAATCTAAGAAAAATATTACCTAACTTTTCACAAAAAAAGGAAACTAAATTCGTAACAAAAGTTTGTGGGCAAAACAGGCTACTATTATTACAGTCTTTAATTATTGTTTCAAAAATATATAAAAATTAGAACAGATTATGAAATTCAAGTTTGATTTTTTAATACAGTGATGACAATGGTGACAGTTGAATAATTTTCATCACCGTTAACAGTTACCCGTGCCTGTCCGTCAGTTCTCATCAGGATCACAACTGACCGAAGAAATTAATTACAAGATATAGCGTCAAAAATAACAGGACAAGAAAAAGAAATCACTAAAACCAGAAATTTAAAAGAGCCGGATTTTCAGATTTTAAATTTTTGGAAAGGTCTACGAGGGCAATATTTTTTAAAAAGCAATTTAAGTAACTTTTTTAGTATCTTTAAAGACACTTTTTGACTCACCTCCTGTTCAAACCTATGTCACTTACACTATATAATATAAGCCACTATTTTGTAAACGGTAATAAAAGAAGATGCAAAAATTCCTGTTTTAGGTACCACACTGTATAATGTGGCAATTTCATGTCTCGTGATCTCTTTTGTAGCTAAAAAAGAGCACAAGACTCTCAAATGCCCATTCGAATGAACCATCTTTAAATACAAGTTGAGTACTACGGACTATGGATGGTCATACGCGTGATCAACCTTCTCTAAAAAATCAGAAATATCGAATTTTGTCGACAGTTGCTTTTGGGTCCTCATACATGTTCGAACTCATTGCATAATTTCCATTAGAGCCACACCTCATTCTTTTAGGGGGGGGGGTACTATTTCTAATATTATATATATTTACTCTACCAATAGCTTTTAATCTCAAGTTTTAATAGCTTAAATTATTTCTTAGGCCTTAAATTCAATGTATTTTTTATATTTAGGATTACCATAAAAAGCCGAATTTTTGTGTAGATTATCTTTAACTGATAAATTAATTACTTGCTATCAAAATTTACATGAATTTTTCATCATTTATGTGAGTGTTTTGTTCGTTGCATAGTTTCGGTAGCTGCTTCAGTATAACTATCGTTCTTTGCAGTTATAGAGTATAGCGTTATATGTCGATTGAGTTTTGAATAAAATAATATATCCAAACTAGAATATTGGACAAAAAATCTTTTACGCAAAAAAAAAAAAAAAAAACATTTCAAATTAGAACACTTTACAAGCCTCATGAATAAGAAGCTAAAGATATGATGAAATCAACAAACTGTCCAGAAACAATGTACTATCAAAAACAAATATAATTACTTGTCATTTTACACTAAAACAAAGTAACCAAAAATTAACTTAAAATATTAAATTGTCCTTATAATACTTAATTACATTTCTGAGTTTTCTAATTTCAATAATTCATAAACTTTCAAAATTCTAGAATCAAGGTTTCGCTTAACTAACATGTTCTCTGAATTAATTTTTTGAAGTTTCTTTTTCACAACTATGAGACCTTGCATAACACATTGTTATACCATTGAAGACGTGGAAACAATTTTTTCTTTGGAAACGAATTCTTCCGTATCAAAGAAAAAAACAGGAAGAAAACAAACTTGACAAGGTTAACAAGCCAATTTTGTCTTAGGCTAGCGACAGAGCCAAATCAAGAAACACAAGAAATTGAGTTCTAAGGACCCTCTTGGGACAAGGAAATAGCTTTACATCAATGCGAACCACGTATATAATTAAGAAAAGACCTTTTTAGTCCTTCAAGACAGCTTTGATCTTCTTTCTAAAAAGCATTGCATTGTGTTCAAACAAGGAAATAATTTGAAACAGGAACAAAAGATTATACCAAGAGGACGTAATTAGAATAAAGAATGATTTCTTGAAGACGTTAATCTTGACGAAAAAAAGTAAAGAGGATTAAAAAAAAAAAAAATCTACTTCAAAACAAGCAAAAATAATCCTACATACAAGGGAAGCTGATGCCCCCTCGACACGCTAAAGCCTGATCACTATTTTCTTAGGAACCGTTTAAAGGACGACCAATATAGAAAAAATAAAGATCCAGATGATGGTTTCTTTAAAATGCCAATCTTGAAAAAAAAAAAAAAAAAAAAAAAAATCAAGTCGAAAATTACAAGAAACAATGAAGGCAAACTGAAAAGTCACCAAAATTTATATTAATGAGGAAATAAAGACAACCAGACATTATGTAAAAAGATAAAATAAAGTGAAAAATCAACAGACAATACTGCGAATAAGGAAACGAAACCTTAACTGAACAAAAACTACCATAAATAAGCGCGTTGTTGCCTCTATCCTAAATCCGTTTAAAGGTTTAAATGCTGAAATGTCATATTTGACTTACTGAAAAAAAAAAAAACATTTTGATATTGTTTTTATTGTTGTTATAAAATCTTAAAAGTCACAATATAACTCAAACTTCGAAATTTTGGAACTTAATTTAGAAGGGCAGGTAAGGCATGCAAATCCATTTTCAACAGTCCCCTATCAAGGAGGGTGACGGATGGGGCTCCCTTTAAAGTAGTCTCAGGTTTGCTTTCTAACTCAAACTTTCAGAGTGCATCATCGAGAGGAAAAGAAACAATGGAGGGGTGTTTCAATGACTTTTAGACATTGGAGGTGGAGGGATTATTACCGCCCATCTCAAATCCCCTTGACGGCTTAAAAGTAAAAGTGTCATGTACGATTTACTGAAAACGCATGTATTTTGACGGTTTTTTCTACCATTATTAAAAAATCGCAATTTTACACAAACTTCCTGGGAAAAGTTGCTTTTGATTTTTGTTTGACGTTAAATTTAGCTTTACTAGTCCTTGAGCGTGTTCTCGGTCCAAAATGCAATTTAATTCGTATTTACTTCAAATTTAATACGAATTGACTGCGAACCTGGAACGGTTTAATAACTAATGGTTCTTTTTCGGCGAAACTTTTAAACTCAATATAACACGGAAAAATTTTCACAAATGGATCTATACAATTCCGTTATAGGACTTATAGTTGAAGAAATAATGGAGTCAGATGATGGATCAGAGGATGAGGAAGAGGAATTATTAGCCATGGTAATTGGGTTTACTGGCATCAGTTCTCTTGAAACTTCTATATTTTAGGCTGGTCATAGGACCTTGAACAGATTGGGCTCATATTCCTCAGACTCATTAGTTTGGTCATTTGCCTTGACTTGACTTTGGTCATTTGTCCCATTTTTCCCACTTTGATGATGAATGTACAGAAGTTAATTCAGTAAATACGCTAGTTAACCGTATTCACAAAAATTTAATACAAAATTTAATACGAATTTAATTTTCGATCGTTCCAGCTGTTCATTCGCTCTCACCTGGAACGAAATATTAAATTTTTATTAAATATCATTAACTTTTCGTCGGACCGGGAACACTCCCCAAGAAAGTACTAGTTTTCCTCGATTTTTCCTCCCTTCCCCAAGTCCCTAAGACTTCGCTATAGTGTCGTTTACACTTCAGCTAAAGAGAAGTACATTTTGAAAAGAGGTTTTACAATATATCAAAAGAAGCAAATAAAGTGAAATACTACTTCCGGGGAAATATTTGTACTCGATGCTAGTGTATTTGTGATAGTTAATTTATTTTTACTGGTGTAAGATGGCACTAATTTTCATCAATGTTTTCGTCGTCTTACATTTATTCCTTTCAAATACATAATTCTATGCTATATCTTGTAATACATATCAAATGACTGAATAGAACTTTCACTTGAAGCATACTATTTGGTTTTCATCCTTCTCGGACAGGGGGTTGACGAGTGACAGCACTAAGCTTATATGTGGCATTTTCTGTTGTTTTTTTTAAGCTTGGGTTCACTTCTCATCGTAATTTCTGAATTTTCTTATGGGGTATCGGCCACAGGGCCAACAATAACGTATACTAAAAATTTGAAGGCCTTTGCTTATGCACATAAACATTTGACTCTTCTTCCTACAAGGAAGGATTAGGACCTTAGGAACACAATAGCATCTTCATAACTTTTACTTTGAAGACAGGGGAGTTAAGTTGTGTCAAGACCCTTAAGGATTTGTTACATCCATCTTACATTGCTGTTATACAAGGCTCGTACCAAACTCTTAGGTAGTGGCGGTTCAAGTTGCTGGGTGACCGCAAAATTTAGACTGCCAATCAAATATTATACCATATACATTTACTCTTCCACTGGCTCCAGCTGATCCCCAATAGACTAGGTGAAAAAGAGGAATCTTATGCCATAAATGGAGCCGTTTTTTTTCATCTGGAGAGGTGCAAAGCCCAATTAAGCAAAGCCCAAATTGCAACTCAACTTAACTGCATGTTGACGTAGTTGCATTAGAACATACCCAGACCTATTTGCCAAAATGCTCTGATCAACCAAATCATATTGTCATGTACTTGATACGCTTTCAGTTTGAAAAGTAGAAAGATATGGTCAAGTTTGTCCACTTAATCCAACAGATCAACGGTCAGCCCCTTTCCCAATTTTAAAGTTTTAAGTCCCTTGATCATGTGACTAGACAATATTGATATCAACTGCCCCCCTTTTGGGAACCATACTGGTTGCTACTGATAAGGCGTATCACCCAAATGGTTTACAAGGCCGTGGTTAGTTTACCTCTCCGTGAACCAACTTTCAGTCCCAACAGCTTCATTAGGATCCAAACATTTTAGTTTTGAGCTCCTTAGTCTCAATGTACCTATCACCGAAATTTGAATCAGGATGCACATGAGGAAGTTTTTTACCCACCAAACATAGGGAGTTTTTAACCCCAAACTCTTTCTCCAGTGTAACAGTGAATTTTTGTCACATTAGAAAATAATTGGACTACAATAATGCAATTTTCAGCAGCAACTACAGCCCAAGTTGAGGTATAGAAACATATTTACAAGATAGTGCCACCACCTCTTTCTACTTTCAAGTCATGAAGGATTCTGCTCAAGCAGGTCTACACCTAAAATAACTTTCTAATAATTCAGTTTGGCCTGGAATCCAGTAGGCTATACATCTTGAAAACTACCTTACCATGTTTATGGTGGATATGCACAACTACATACGCAAAAAAGCAAATTATGAACTTCTAGGGTAAATATCAAGATTTTATAGAGGCGTGGGCCAAGACTCCACACCTTCTGTATGCGTGTCTGGTCTCCTGTGTGGGAGTGCAAACCAATCTACATCATGTCTACGCAATTTGCCTACCTGCTAGTATATTGCACTGAATTCTAAAAACATCCAGTATTTAAGTGATATTGCATTGATTGCGCAGTGATGAGAAGTTGCAGTGACTTTCTAACAGCATCTGGTATTTAACTCAATTAAATTAATAAACAGATAGTAATAACCAGGGTTGCTAGGAGAGGAACAATTGCGCTTTATGACCTTATTTTTCAGTTTGGGATGCGGGGATAAAGTGAGGACATGAACTGATACATACAGAATATTCTGGGTCACATTTGTTGGGCAAAGGGAGCACTGTAACAAGTAATTGTGCTTATTTATGAATGCTTTTATCTGTGTGAGCGGGCTACATATATGTAGTTTTTTTCTTCATGTTCCAAAAAGTATATTGGCTACAGATACGCCGGCAGGTAATTCGATAAAAAATATGAACAACTAGGGGATCAATAATTAAAATATTTAAATCTAGGGGCTGGATTGTTCCTAAGTAGAGTTAAAAGCCATACCAATTTAACACCTGTCTTTCTACAAGTATTTTGCCTTATTAAGGCATGGTCTACGGCTCTTTGGGTTTAGATTTGGAGGAAACATTCACCTTCTATTCTAAGAATTTTTGGCTAGTTCCTTCCTTCAGCCAATTATTCCAGCTCATTATAATTTTCTCGCAATCGTTCAGATTGTTTAAAAAGAGGAGGGAAAAAAAAGGACAAAAGGAAGAAAAAAAAAGATGATTACTGTGACTACTCAGATTAGAAGAGGAGTAAATTATAAGGATAAGATCTTTCCAGCTCTAAGACTACATGACTCTAAGGTGACTACTAGCGGAGGGGTGGAAAGTTCGGTGCCTTTAAGTTGAAGGCTGATTAAAGTGGATTTTAACTTAAGCGACAACTCGACAAGTGCTAAAAATTACGACGCCATAAACGAAAAAACTTGACACTAAGTCTCCATTCTGTTCTGCAATATCTGCCTGAGGAATAAAAGGACTAATTTTCGAAACAAGCTAATTGTAAAGGCAAATATTTTCGTTCCTTACACTTAGAAATAATACAAAAAAGAAAGTTTTAAAACTGAAAGTAAGGAGCGACATTATAACCTAAAACGAACAGAAATTATTCTGTACATGAAGGGGGATGTCCCTTCCTCAACCCTTGACCTTTATGCGAAATTCTTAAAAGTTCTTTAAAAATACTCTTCATTCATATTCAACGGCCCTTGTGCTTCTTAAGAAATTGTGACAAAAAGTCAAATTCAGCATAAAGAACGAAGGAAGAAGGAGTAGCCCCCCTCATATACTGAATAATTTATGTTCGTTTTAAGTTTTTATCTTGTTCCTTACTTTCAGTTGAAAAAACATGTTTTCCATTTGATTTCTTATCGTTGTTCGAATTATACCAGGATATCCCCTTCCCCCCCCCCCAAAGTGTAAAATTACCCCTGGAACTCCCCCCGAAAAACTTTCCTCCGCAGAGAAAACTCTCCTCCTTCTGAAAATTGCCCCCAAAACTTTCCGGATATTTTCCAATAACAAATAATATGTTGGAACAATGCGCAAGTTACTTAATTTACAGCCCTTTCCCCAGGGACTATATGGGGCCATGTCATCCCCAAAGGCATAGTTAATGGACCTTTCAACTATGCTGAATCAAACCACTATTGCAAAATAATGATCGGACGTTTTTTGGGAAAAAGGGGGCGCGGGAGGGGGGCTAGTTACCCTCCAATCTTTTTGGTCACAAAAAGGGCACTAGAATTTTTAATCCCCGTTCAAATAAGCCCTCTCCCAATCTTCTAGGGCCCTTGGCTTTATCTGATCACCCCTAGAAAAAAAAAAAAAAAAAAAAAAAAAAAAAAAAAAAAAAAAAAAAAACGCATCCATGATCTTTCTTCCGGCAAAAATACAAAATTCCTCATTTTTGTATACAGGAGCTCAAACCTATACAGTAGGGTTCCCTAACATGCTGAATCTGATGATGTGAGTGAAGAACACTTTACTTATGGGGTTTTTCCTCTTTTTTTTTGTGAAAATCGGACACATTTTCTCTCTAGTTCGTAGCTTTTTATTGGTCATCTTAAACTTGATGAATTTTATATATATGGAATCAACATAAAAAGGCAATTCTTTTCGTGTATTAATTGTTATCCCGTTTTTAGAGTTTCGATTACTATTGGGCCGAGTCGCTCCTTACTTATAGTTCGTTACCAAACAACTACGAACTGTTTGATTTACTAAATTGATTTAAAAAAAAAAGACAATTCTGTCATACCGCGATTTATCAAAAGAGTTTCGTATGAAAAATTTGAGCTAGGAATGTTTTAATTTTAAAGAAATGATGATCCTCTTTAAGGTTTCGCACCTCTGGCCGAAATTTTTCAAGCTTGTTTAGAAAATATTAGGGCTGATTTCGGATACAACTCGGACAAAAACTGAAAAATTTTCCGAGGCTTCTGGACACATATTGAAAACTAATCAGTGACAATCACGGAAATAGTCTTGTTGGAAATAGTTGACGTAGGAGCAGCAGTAGTAGTCAGGGTTGGAGTAATGATGGTAATAGCAGCAGCCATAGATAGATTAGATATAGCAGTAGCTATGGACGTGGCGCCTTCCTGTGGAACTGAATATTCTCCCACTTTCACTTTCTAGGCATTGTCCAAGGCAATTAATTTACCAATACAATGGGGTAGTGGTGATAACCTTTTTGCGGTGCCAAAGGGAGCAGCAGGCAGAAAAAGGTGCAACTGTAGCTAATTTCAGTCGCCGTCCAGCAATTGGCCACCCTGCCCAGTGTTTGACCCTGAGACACAGTATTTTGTTGAATACACTGTTGAAATTCGATGGACACACGGAAGCGTGGAAGGTTGCTCTGCAATCTATTTCGTCACTAAAAAGAGCACTAAAACTGAGTAGCTTTTTTTTTAAATAATTCATTCCAAAAGATGAGGCCAGGGCAAAAATAAAGACATGTGGCGCGTCACTCTTTGAAGTCAGTTTCATCTCATATTTCATATTTCATATATTTCATCCGCCCTCGTCCAAAACAGAGTTTGACATGGGTTGCGCAGATTATCGTTTTGAGGGCCGTGTTCAGCACGGGTTGTGGTCTTTTCAGAACCCGTGTTCAACCATGCTATTCAGGTGCGTTACAATTTTGAATAACCAGTGTTGAGTGTTGAAATGGAATTGGCTTAATTCCATTTTGAGTGAACAGACCTGCTGCAACCAATAGGCGAAACAAAATACTCAGAACTACTTAACCAAATAAATAATCAATACAACTAAAACTAGAAGTGGACTATCTTGGCCAGTTCCTTTGTTGTTGTTGTCACACAGAACCTACCAACTTAGCAAGTTAAATAGCTCAAATATAAGCCTTACCTAAAACCGCCTCGTCCAGAATTGCTAAAATCTTTCTTAGTTCCTCCAAAGAGCTGAAGTAGAATTCCCTTCTTAATATCCTCGTGTTCATAGATAGAAGGAGCAATAGCGTTGGCCAGTCTCTCATAAATATCAGGTTTTTTCGAAACTTCTTTAATAAGTTCGATTTTCTCTGGAGTGAACTTTGTTCCTTTCCTAAAAGTAAACATCCAGAGCGATTTTTAATTATTGTTAAAGTTTTTAATATTTAAAACAAGTCAAGAATACTGCACCAGAAGAACGTTAGTACATAAATCAAATGTAAAAATAACTTAATCAGAAAACCACTTTTTAAAACGACTAAACCATAAGAAACAACTTTGCCATCTTGAACCTGCAACTGTTATAATAACATATTTTAAAGGTTCTTATGATTATGTTGTATAATTGAAAAACACAGAGTAAGCATTATTAGTTGATTAATATGCTACAGTTGGGCGGTTTTGTAGAAACTTTTTACCTTTGGAAGCATGACCATAGGAAAATTTACTATATACTAATGTTTATTCATTCATAAAAACCAACCATTCCCGAGATTAAAAAGAAAAGCTTGCAGCGTAGAAACAGTAGTAAATGACAAGGTTTTCAGAAATTCCTAAAAGTAAACATTCACTGGGTGACTTTTAATTGCTGTTGATTTTGGGAAGAAGGGAGCCATTTTGAAGCCCATTCAACAGAAAAGCATACAAGCCAGTAAGTAATTGGATTCTTGTGTAAACAGAATAAGTAACAAAGGGAAACAAATTTACATTCCCTTATTTCTATTTTATCTTAATTTTTAATCATAATAGGGAGTTGCGCTAATTTGTACTTTATGGCTGTACGATAGGAGGTCAAGCCCCAAGGTGACAACGAATACAAGTCAATGGTAATTATGGATATTTAATCCTATCTAATAATTGGCTCTCTCCAGAAACTCTAGAAAAAAAAACTGTTAATAGAGAACCGGTTTATTTTTCAATATAAATACACGAAATGTTTAAAACCAACTAACCAAGTCCCTCTAGTTAAAATGGTAAAATTTAAACTTAATAAATCTCTTAGTTACAGTGCCGTGGATTCACATCTGACACTCAACATTTTTCATCGTACATATATTGAGAATAGATTCTTTTTAGAGTGAAGAGTTCCATTCATTCTTTTTCGGGTAAAAAGTTCCATTTGCAGAGTAAAAAAAAAATTGATACTAAAAAATTCTACGCATGCAGATAGATTAAGATTTTCTTTGCTTGTTTTTTCTTTTCTATGCCTGTCCTTCAACATACTCTACCGTTAATATGAGTATAAATAAAAGGGTTTATATAATCTAAAAGTCACCAGTAATGACTAGGAAGAAAAGAAGAAGCTGCAATCAGCAAAGACGTTATAATGCTGAAGTCATTGTTCAAAAATATCCAATAGCCAAATCCCCTTCAGGATATTTTATGGAATACAAGTTTTAAGTTTTCATAAGAGACTAAAGAATTCCTGATGTTCCTTTCCCTCAAAAGAAATCTACACCTTCTTACAAGGCCGTACCTAGGATTTTTTTTAGAAGGGTGTTTTACTAAAAAAAAATAATTTCGGGGGGAGGGGGGGGGGGTACACACAAATAAACTCAAAAAACGTATACAAAATTTGTTTATATCCATTTTTGTTACGTTTTTAAGAGTCAAAATTTCGGCAGGGGGGGGGGGGTCAAACCGGGTAACCCTTCCCCTGGATACGGCCCTGCCTTCTTAATCTGTTCGGTGCCATATGTATTTAGCTTATTTTTCTGCTGATTGTTCACCCAGGTTTGTTTTTACCTTCTTTTTTTTTAATCGATTAAAAAAAACTTTTTCCACAAAATTAGTTTTTCAAAGAAACGTAAAGAACTCCATTAAACAAAAAAAAAAAGCAAAAATAAAATAAAATAATCTACCAAGCGTCAAACTACCAAAAATCAGAATCGATAAATAAATTACTCCAAAAACGAACAGAAATTACTATAAATAACCGAGTCAAACTCAAAACGAGCAGAAATAAACATAAATTGGGCGCAAAACCCCTATGCCTTCCCAAGTCGAGAACATAATTGGCACTTTGCTGAAAAATATATAAATGTTTTTACCTTTATAACTTTAATAAATCAAATAATATTAACATTTTGATTACTAAATATCAGTATATGTATATTAAACTGACAATGCACATTCATTTGAAGTGATTGGATAGCAACTAACGCCCATTGCACCCCCACCTTTTCCCAAAACACTTACAATCGACATTTTTAGGTATCAATTTTGTTCAACGTAGTTGAAAGTTTTGGAATTTAGTTCTTTTAGAATGGTCACCCCCTCAGAGCCCTCAGTGCAAGGGTTGTAAGTTATGCCTTGTGGACATATAAGGTTTATATAGAAAGTTGTTGTAAAAATCATAGGCAGCACGATCGCGCTGCCTAAGTAAAGAACGATGTTGGCACAATGTATTTTTTTTTTTTTTTTTTTTTTTTTTATACTAGGGCACTTCGTATCGAAGGAGTTGTCGTAGAAACTTCGAAAAGGGCTCATTCGATTGGAAATTGGAGTGGATAGTGCCCTTTTTAATAGTAAAAAGTTATTAGAGGGCAACTAGCCCTCCCACGCCCATCATTCCCCCAAACACATCCAATCAAAATTTTGAGATAGCCATTTTGTTCAGCGTAGTTGATTTTCAGATAGAAAATATGTTTTTGAGGAGGACACTCCCCCACAACCCTCAGGGTAAGGGATTTAAGTTATGCCCTGGGGGTATATAAGAACGATGTTAGAATAACGTATTGTTTATTAATTTTTTCCTTTAGACCAGGGCGCTTCATATCGAAGAAGTTGTCGTAGAAACTTCGAAAAGGGCTCATTCGATTAGAAATTTAAGGGGCTACCGTCTTTTTTAATATTAGAAAGTGATTGAAAGGTGACTAACACCCCTTCCAAGCCCACCATTTCCCGAAACACATCCAATCAAAGTTTTGAGATAGCCATTTTGTTCAGCGTAGTTGATTTCCACATAGACATTACGTTTTGAGGAGAAGACTCCCCCATAGCCCTCAGGGCAAGGGTTGTAAGTTATGCCCTGGGGGCTTATAAGTTTTTTTTATAGAAGGCATTGTCGTAGAAACTTCAAAAAAGACTCATTCGATTGGAAATTCAAAGGGTTAGTGGCCTTTTTAATAGTCGAAAGGGATTGGAGGGCAACTAACCTTGGAGGGCAACTAGCTAATTCAATTGGAAATTGAAATGGCTAGTGCCCTTTTTAATAGTCGAAAGTGATTGGAAAGCAACTAACACCCCTTCCACGCTCACCATTTCTCCTAACACATCCAATAAAAATTTTATTGGAAGGGGTGTCAGTTAACTTTTCGAATATTAAAAAAGGCACAAGCCCTATCAATTTCCAATTGAATGAGCCCTTTTGATGTTTCTACGACAAAGCTTTCAATAAAAACTTTATACACCCCCAGGGCAAAACTTACAACCCTTGCCCTGGGGGCTGTTGGGGGAATGGTTGTCATCCTTAAAGACCGAATTTCCAAAACTTTCAACTACGTTGAATAAAATGGCTATCTAAAAATTTTGATCGGATGTGTTTGGGGAAAAAGTGGACGTGAGAGGGGGTTAGTTGCCCTCAAATCACTTTCGACTATTAAAAAGGGCACTAGCCCTTAGAATTTACAATCCAATGGGCCCTTTTTCAAGTTTCTACGACAAAGATTTCAATAAACCTTTGTATGCTCCCAGGGCATAACTTATAACCCTTGCCCCGAAGACTGTGGGGGGAGTGTCCTGCTCAAAGGTATAATTTCCTGAACTTTGAACGTCGTGGGACAAATTGGCTATCTCAAAATTTTTAGGGTGTTTTACCTTTTTTTATATTTAACATGGGAAGAATATGATACCTCAACAATCCATCTTTATGATAGGGTAAGCTTTAAAAGCTTATGTTCCCAGTGAAACATACAAGCCTCTACAGCTGCACATCTATAGACAAGAATCTATGGGTAAGAATGATATACAGCTTTCCTAAACGTAACGTCATATTCATCAATCCGACCCAAGGCCCTCACTTTCAGTAAAACTTTGGAAGTTAGACCCTCATCACTTTCTAGCAATAATTTTAAATTGGGTGACTGGAAAAACAAAAAACAAAAACAAAGTGCAAGTCGGGTTCCTTTTATGAGTTATGATTCTATGGAGTCTTTTGTGACAAATCAGATGTGGTTCACATCCATGCGAAGAATACCAAATATCGTCGTATCCAAAACCAAAGAGTTCAAACCAGAACACAAACACCTTCCGGTCCAAACCCAAACACCAAACGTTACTATAATCATCTTGAAGAGGGGGATGGGTGAAACCAGAGTTAGTAAGTTTTCGTTGGAGCTGTTTTTCAAAAGTTTCGAATAAAGAAAAGCCTGGTTAAAGGAAATAATTAAGTTTGGCTATATTTGAGAAATAGTACAGAAGATTAAGGTGTATAATTATGTTTTGTCATGTTGATTCAGCTATATTAGTTTTGGCTATCTTATGCTTTCGCGTTAACTTGGAGAGAAAATATGTAGATAAAGGTAAGATAAATATACTCTTTGCTTTAAATTAAAAAAGAAACGGAAGGTTTGCGAATGCTTTTTCTCATTTGTTTTCATTGTGCTGGAGAGAAAATACGTAGATAAAAAGCATGATAAATTATTACTTTTTTTAAGTTGAAAACCGGAAGGTTTGCAAAGCATTTTTCTCACTTGTTTTCATTATATTGGACAGAAATATGAAATTGCAGAGAAAATATGTAGGTAAAAAGAAAGATAAAAAATTAATTTGTTTAAGTTGAAAACTGGAAGGTTCGCAAAACGTTTTCTCACTTGTTTTCATTGTACTGAAGAGAAATATTGAATTGCAGAGAAAATATGTAGATAAAAAGCATGATAAATAATTACTTTTTTTTAAGTTGAAAACCGGAAGGTTCACAAAGCATTTTTCTCACTTGTTTTTATTGTACTGGAGAGAAAATATGTACATAAAAATAATAAATAATTAATTTGTTTAAGTTTAAAACCGGAAGGTTTGCAAAACGTTTTCTCACTTGTTTTCATTGTATTGAAGAGAAATATTGAATTGCAGAGAAAATCTGTAGATAAAAAGCATGATAAATATTTACTTTTTTTAAGTTGAAAACCGGAAGGTTTGCAAAGCATTTTTCTCACTTGTTTTCATTGTATTGGAGAGAAATATTGAATTGCAGAGAAAATATGTAGGTAAAAATAAAGATAAATAATTAATTTGTTTAAGTTTAAAACCGGAAGGTTTGCAAAACGTTTTCTCACTTGTTTTCATTGTATTGGAGAGAAATATTAAATTGCAGAGAAAATATGTAGATAAAAAGAAAGATAAATAATTCATTTGTTTAAGTTGGAAACCGGAAGGTTCGCAAAACTTTTATCACTTGTTTTCATTGTATTGAAGAGAAATATTAAATTGAAGCGAAAATATGTAGATAAAAAGTATGATAGATAATTAATTTGTTTAAGTTGAAAACCGGAAGGTTTGCAAAACACTTTCCTCACTTGTTTTCATTGTGTAAAAGTATCGACTTTGCTCAACAATGTAAACAGTCTTTTTGACAGCTTCACGGATAAGATTAATAGGATTTTTGGCACGCAAACTTTCCTCTTTCCATTTTTGCATCAAAGCCTTTTGTTTATCGTTTGAATGTATTTGAAAGAAAAGACAAAAGGTTTTCATGTTTCAATGGGATGTAACAGCAATTTGAACGAGTCATTGGAAAATAGAGGACATTCAATAAAAATCGTAAGATAAGCCGAAATAGCCATTTTATGGGAAAAATTTGAGGAGAAGCAACTGAATCATAGAAGATCTTAAATTGATTGTTTTATTTTGAAAACTTTGAAAGGAAGGTAGGACAATTAGCTTAAAACTTCCGTTTCCATCCTCTCCACTAAGGAAAGCGAGAAGGAGTAGAAAAAGACCTAATGGTACTTACGTATTATATCGACCACACTTAAGAAGTGAAGCTAGGTTAATCATAATGAAATATATCAAAATATGATGAAAATATAATGCTATAGTATCAAAATATGAAGAAAATATAATACTTTAGTAACAAAATTATAGAACCACAACAGAAAATTATGGAAAGCTGGCCGCCCAGAACGCATTGTATTAAATACCTAGCATAACCAACTCTATATATTAAATATTTAACTAAAATGTGCTTGAATAGTAGTTTATCTCACTCAGGCTAAGCTAATGGTCTCGGCTCTTAAAACCTTCAAAAATTCATTTATTCCAAGAAGACTTTTCTCAAAGCATCCTTAAATCATCTGCATAACCAAAACCTAGGTCTCTTTTATATTGTTTTATCCCCATAGGGCACTAAAACTTTCCACTCCTGTTCGAATGAGCCCTCTTCTGATATAATACAGTCATTGGTTCAGTGCCATCACCCCTGAAGGGAAAAAACAGCAGACAAACAAACACAGATTTTTAGAAACTTGAAAACCCGGGTATATAAAAAAAGGCTGAATGAGTGTAGGGTTTTCCTTAAATGCCCCCCCCCAACTATTTTTAAGAGCATTTTCCCCTCTTTTATAAAATTATGCTATTTTAATACGCTAATAACATTTGATAGATAATTTCAAGCCTAATTAATTTTACATATTTGGATTCACCACGAATGACGATTCAATTGGAATCATATTCTTTTGATATCGAGTTGTTTTTTATTTTTTATTTGTTTACTGTTGACATGTGTCTTTACTTACAGTTCATTACAGCCAACTGCTTGGAAAACCCAAGTTTTCTTTTCAATGACAATTCTGAGAAAAGTGCATTGGATCCGACTTATCTCTAGGTAACCTATTACCCAACGTGACGGTAGTTCGGATCTAATATTTAATAAAGCTAATCATAATTAGCTAATAAAGCTAATTACCCAATAAAGTAACTTCATAAAAAACCTGATGGAACGTGGAATATTCGTAAGAGACCAATATAGCATTGTATAGAAGAAAAAGAAACATTACAATATGAATAACAATAGCTACGAGCTGAATAGTCTCGACTGAAAAGCCCATGTTTGCTCAAAAAGAAGAAGAAGAAGCTACATGTCACGCAACTGCATTCATACATAAATTACTGTCCCATTATTTTTTTGAATACTTTTAAAACTCATATTCTTCCTCTTCAGAGGCAACAAAATAAAGCTCTGAGTCTATTGAAAAATTGCCTGCCTAGCCCGTTTTCTTACCCTGGTAAATCGTCAACAAAAAGTATCAAATTTTAAATATCCTTCCACTGGATCTTTTCTCTTCTTTCCATTCTGTTCTTTATGATTAAACACGTTCAAGGTCTTTTGCCTGAGTATTACAACGTTCTAGAGTTGCCTATAGTAAAGAGCCATAAGGCTTTCCAGAGCCACTTCACATGGAAGGGGTGGTCGCATAAACTATGGAGGGGGTTCATTCGAATGAAAATTGAAAGTTCCTGTACTTGTTTTTATAGTTGAATGTGATCGGAGCATAACTAGTCCCCCTCCAGTAGTAAGGCCATATAAGATTGAAAATATACATGTGCTTTCACAAGCCTGAGGCATGGATATGTGTATAGTATAACTGGTTACATTGGGTTACCTGGGTAACTTACCTATTACTATGAACGATACATGCCTTGGCGGACAGGTTTTCTAATGTGACACTCATTTTCTTGTGTGTCAATCGGTTAGAGAAAGCTGATGGTTACTCCATATGATGACTTGATTAGTCGGTTTTTTAAAAAACTTGGCAAGCTATAATGTACTCAAGCAAAAACCCTATATAATGTCCATACACTGCATTCCGATTTTCATTATGTTTTAACACATTGATTATAGTACACTATATATTATTAACTTTGAAAACAATGGATTCGTCAATTTTCAATGTGAGTACACTTTTCATTCTTTTATTCAAAAAAAAAAAAAAAAAAAAAAAAAAAAAAAAAAAAAAAACGTTTTACTAGTAAATTCAAATTTCAGGGGGACTTAGCCCCCTCCCCTCCAACAATACAAAATCTTAAGAATATGATGAGTATATTCGATAGAAACGGCAAAGCACGCTTTTTTCTATTATGTAAATAAAATCTCTCCTCCACAGCTATGTTTACAAGTTTTAATTGTTTTGAAAAAACAGTTCTTTATCATTCAGAAACAAGCTTTTTCCAAACATGTTGTATTTTTCCGGTTTGAATGAAAAGCTTGCGTGTTACAAAGAGAGTGATAGTTTTGGGAGTCAGATTTCACAGGCTCTTGCTATAAAAACTCGGCTTTACAGCTCTTAATGCTGTTCTGGGTGCTAAACGAGTCATTACCAAGGACTGGAATCCCCCCATAAGCATGGTGACATACGCCAACTGGCAAAATACTGGAAAAGGGTACAGAAAATCTGCAACTACGAGTGCCGCCATGGCTTCTGATTCAGATTGCTTCTGAGTGATGTTTAATGTCATATTTTT